>NW_027422376.1:0-125710 GCF_037893015.1 Macrotis lagotis
TTAGCCTAGTTTCCCCTTACCGTGCCGTTCCTTTCGTTACCCTTGCCTTCCCCTGCTTTCCTTTGCATTCCTTGCATTCCGTTACTCTTTGCTTGCCTTCCGTGCATTGCCTAGCCTTGCGTTGTCGTGCCTTAGCCTTGTTTCCCCTTCCCGTGCCGTGCCTGTTGTTACACTTGCCTTGCCATGCTTTTCCTTGCCTTCCTTTCCTTCCATTACTCTTTCCTTGCCTAGCCGTCCACTGCCTATCCTTGCGTTGTCGTGCATTAGCCTTGCCTCCCCAAACCGTGCCTTGCCTTGCGTTACCCTTTCCTTGCCTTGCCGTACATTGCCTAGCCGTGCGTTGTCGTGCATTAGCCTTGTCTTGCCTTACCGTGCCTTGCCTTGCGTTACCCTTTCCTTGCCTGGCCGTGCATTGCCTAGCCGTGCGTTGCCGTTCCTTAGCCTTGTTTCCCCTTGCCGTGCCTTGCCTTTTGTTACACTTGCCTTGCCTTGCTTTGCCTTGCCTTCCTTTCCTTCCGTTGCTCTTTCCTTGCCTAGCCGTGCACTGCCTATCCTTGCGTTGTCGTGCATTAGCCTTGCCTCCCCAAACCGTGCCTTGCCTTGCGTTACCATTTCCTTGCCTTGCCCTGCATTGCCTAGCCGTGCGTTACCGTGCCTTAGCCTTGTTTCCCCTTGTCGTGCCGTTCCTTCCGTTAACCTTGCCTTGTCTTGCATTCCCTTGCCTTCCTTGCGATCCTTTACTCTTTGCTTGCCTTCCGTGCATTGCCTAGCCTTGCGTTGTCGTGCCTTAGCCTTGCCTCGCCTGAACGTGCCTTGCCTTCCTTTACCCTTACCTTGACTTGCCCTGCATTGCCTAGCCCTGTGTTGTCGTGCCTTAGCCTTGTTTCCCCTTACCGTGCCGTTCCTTTCGTTACCCTTGCCTTCCCCTGCTTTCCCTTGCCTTCCTTGCCTTCCGTTACTCTTTGCTTGCCTTCCGTGCATTGCCTAGCCTTGCGTTGTCGTGTCTTAGCCTTTTTTCACCTTGCCATAGCCTTGCTTGCGTTGCCTTGCTTTGCCTTGCCTTCCTTGCCTTCCGTTACACTTTGCTTGCCTTCCGTGCATTGCCTAGCCTTGCGTGGTCGTGCCTTAGCCTTTTTTCACCTTGCCATAGCCTTGCTTGCGTTGCCTTGCTTTGCCTTGCATTCCTTGCCTTCCGTTACTCTTTGCTTGCCTTCCGTGCATTGCCTAGCCTTGGGTTGTCGTGCCTTAGCCTTGCCTCGCCTGACCGTGCTTTCCCATGCGTTACCCTTTCCTTGCCTTGCCGTGCATTGCCTAGCGTGCGTTGTCGTGCCTTAGCATTGTTTCCCCTTGCCGTGCCGTTCCTTCCGTTACCCTTGCCTTGCCTTGGTTTCCCTTGCCTTCCTTGCCTTCCGTTACTCTTTGCTTGCCTTCCGTGCATTGCCTAGCCTTGCGTTGTCGTGCATTAGCCTTGCCTCTCCTGACCGTGGCTTGCCTTGCGTTACCCATTCCTTGGCTTGCCGTGCATTGCCTAGCCTTGCGTTGTCTTGCATTAGCCTTGTCTTGCCTTACCGTGCCTTGCCTTTCGTTACCCTTTCCTTGCCTGGCCGTGCATTCCCTAGCCGTGCGTTGCCGTTCCTTAGCCTTGTTTCCCCTTGCCGTGCCTTGCCTTTCGTTACACTTGCCTTGCCTTGCTTTGCCTTGCCTTCCTTTCCTTCCGTTACTCTTTCCTTGCCTAGCCGTGCACTGCCTAGCCTTGCGTTGTCGTGCATTAGCCTTGCCTCCCCAAACCGTGCCTTGCCTTGCGTTACCATTTCCTTGCCTTGCCCTGCATTGCCTAGCCGTGCGTTGCCGTGCCTTAGCCTTGTTTCCCCTTGCCGTGCCGTTCCTTCCGTTACCCTTGCCTTGCCTTGCTTTCCCTTGCCTTCCTTGCGTTCCGTTACTCTTTGCTTGCCTTCCGTGCATTGCCTAGCCTTTCGTTGTCGTGTCTTAGCCTTGTTTCCCCTTGCCATAGCCTTGCTTGCGTTGCCTTGCTTTGCCTTGCCTTCCTTGCTTTCCGTTACTCTTTGCTTGCCTTCCGTGCATTGCCTAGCCTTGCGTGGTCGTGCCTTAGCCTTTTTTCACCTTGCCATAGCCTTGCATGCGTTGCCTTGCTTTGCCTTGCATTCCTTGCCTTCCGTTACTCTTTGCTTGCTTTCCGTGCATTGCCTAGCCTTGCGTTGTCGTGCATTAGACTTGCCTCCCCAAACCGTGCCTTGCCTTGTGTTACCCTTTCCTTACCTTACCCTGCCTTGCCTAGCCCTGTGTTGTCGTGCCTTAGCCTTGTTTCCCCTTGCCGTGCCGTTCCTTCCGTTACCCTTGCCTTCCCTTGCTTTCCCTTGCTTTCCTTGCCTTCCGTTACTCTTCGCTTTTCTTCCGTGCATTGCCTAGCCTTGCGTTGTCGTGCCTTAGCCTTGCCTCGCCAGACAGTGCCTTGCCTTGCGTTACCCTTTCCTTGCCTTGCCGTGCACTGCCTAGCCTTGCCTTGTCGTGCATTAGCCTTGCCTTGCCTGACCGTGCCTTGCCTGGCGTTACCATTTCCTTGCCTTGCCGTGCATTGCCTAGCCGTGCGTTGTCGTGCCTTAGCCTTGTTTCCCCGTGCCGTGCCGTTCCTTCCGTTACCCTTGCCTTGCCTTGCTTTCCCTTGCCTTCCTTGGTTTCCGTTACTCTTTGCTTGCCTTCCGTGCATTGCCTATCCTTGCGCTGTCATGCATCAGCCTTGCCTTGCCTCAGAGTGCCTTGCCTTGCGTTACCTTTTCCTTGGCTGGCCGTGCATTGCCTAGTCGTGCGTTGTGGTGCCTTAGCCTTGTTTCACCTTGCCATAGCCTTGCTTGCTTTGCCTTTCTTTCCCTTGCCTTCCTTGCCTTCCGTTACTCTTTGCTTGCCTTCCGTGCATTGCCTAGCCTTGCGTTGTCGTGTCTTAGCCTTTTTTCACCTTGCCATAGCCTTGCTTGCGTTGCCTTGCTTTGCCTTGCCTTCCTTGCCTTCCGTTACTCTTTGCTTCCCTTCCGTGCATTGCCTAGCCTTGCGTGGTCGTGCCTTAGCCTTTTTTCACCTTGCCATAGCCTTGCTTGCGTTGCCTTGCTTTGCCTTGCATTCCTTGCCTTCCGTTACTCTTTACTTGCCTTCCGTGCATTGCCTAGCCTTGCGTTGTCGTGCATTAGCCTTGCCTCCCCAAACCGTGCCTTGCCTTGCGTTACCCTTTCCTTGCCTTGCCGTGCATTGCCTAGCCGTGCGTTGTCGTGCATTAGCCTCGCCTTGCCTTACCGTGACTTGCCTTGCGTTACCCTTTCCTTGCCTGGCCGTGCATTGCTTAGCCTTGCGTTGCCGTGCCTTAGCCTTGTTTCCCCTTGCCGTGCCGTGCCTTTTGTTACACTTGCCTTGCCTTGCTTTGCCTTGCCTTCCTTTCCTTCCGTTACTCTTTCCTTGCCTAGCCGTGCACTGCGTATCCTTGCGTTGTCGTGCATTACCCTTGCATCGCCTGACCGTGCCTTGCCTTGCGTTACCCTTTCCTTGCCTTGCCGTGCATTGCTTAGCCCTGCGTTGTCGTGCCTTAGCCTTGTTTCCCCTTACCGTGCCGTTCCTTCCGTTACCCTTGCCTTGCCCTGCTTTCCCTTGCCTTCCTTGCCTTCCGTTACTCTTTGCTTGCCTTCCGTGCATTGCCTAGCCTTGCGTTGTCGTGCCTTAGCCTTGCCTCGCCTGACCGTGCCTTGCCTTGCGTTACCCTTTCCTTGCCTTGCCGTGCATTGCCTAGCCTTGCGTTGTCGTGCCTTAGCCTTGTTTCCCCTTCCCGTGCCGTGCCTGTTGTTACACTTGCCTTGCCATGCTTTTCCTTGCCTTCCTTTCCTTCCATTACTCTTTCCTTGCCTAGCCGTCCACTGCCTATCCTTGCGTTGTCGTGCATTAGCCTTGCCTCCCCAAACCGTGCCTTGCCTTGCGTTACCCTTTCCTTGCCTTGCCGTGCATTGCATAGCCGTGCGTTGTCGTGCATTAGCCTTGTCTTGCCTTACCGTGCCTTGCCTTGCGTTACCCTTTCCTTGCCTGGCCGTGCATTGCCTAGCCGTGCGTTGCCGTTCCTTAGCCTTGTTTCCCCTTGCCGTGCCTTGCCTTTTGTTACACTTGCCTTGCCTTGCTTTGCCTTGCCTTCCTTTCCTTCCGTTGCTCTTTCCTTGCCTAGCCGTGCACTGCCTATCCTTGCGTTGTCGTGCATTAGCCTTGCCTCCCCAAACAGTGCCTTGCCTTGCGTTACCATTTCCTTGCCTTGCCCTGCATTGCCTAGCCGTGCGTTACCGTGTCTTAGCCTTGTTTCCCTTTGCCGTGCCGTTCCTTCCGTTAACCTTGCCTTGCCTTGCATTCCCTTGCCTTCCTTGCGTTCCTTTACTCTTTGCTTGCCTTCCGTGCATTGCCTAGCCTTGCGTTGTCGTGCCTTAGCGTTGCCTCGCCTGACCGTGCCTTGCCTTCCGTTACCCTTACCTTGCCTTGCCCTGCATTGCCTAGCCCTGTGTTGTCGTGCCTTAGCCTTGTTTCCCCTTACCGTGCCGTTCCTTTCGTTACCCTTGCCTTCCGCTGCTTTCCCTTGCCTTCCTTGCCTTCCGTTACACTTTGCTTGCCTTCCGTGCATTGCCTAGCCTTGCGTTGTCGTGTCTTAGCCTTTTTTCACCTTGCCATAGCCTTGCTTGCGTTGCCTTGCTTTGCCTTGCCTTCCTTGCCTTCCGTTACACTTTGCTTGCCTTCCGTGCATTGCCTAGCCTTGCGTGGTCGTGCCTTAGCCTTTTTTCACCTTGCCATAGCCTTGCTTGCGTTGCCTTGCTTTGCCTTGCATTCCTTGCCTTCCGTTACTCTTTGCTTGCCTTCCGTGCATTGCCTAGCCTTGCGTTGTCGTGCATTAGCCTTGCCTCGCCTGACCGTGCTTTCCCATGCGTTACCCTTTCCTTGCCTTGCCGTGCATTGCCTAGCGTGCGTTGTCGTGCCTTAGCCTTGTTTCACCTTGCCGTGCCGTTCCTTCCGTTACCCTTGCCTTTCCTTGCTTTCCCTTGCCTTCCTTTCCTTCCGTTACTCTTTGCTTGCCTTCCGTGCATTGCCTAGCCTTGCGTTGTCGTGCCTTAGCCTTGCCTCGCCTGATCGTGCTTTCCCATGCGTTACCCTTTCCTTGCCTTGCCATTCATTGCGTAGCGTTCGGTGTCGTGCCTTAGACTTGTTTCCCCTTGCCGTGCCGTTCCTTCCGTTACCCTTGCTTTCCTTGCTTTTCCTTGCCTTGCTTACCTTCCGTTACTCTTTGCTTGCCTTCCCTGAATTGCCTAGCCTTGCGTTGTCGTGCATTAGCCTTGCCTAGCCTCACCGTGCCTTGCCTTGCGTTACCCTTTCCTTGCCTTGCCGTGCATTTCCTAGCCGTGTGTTGTCGTGCCTTAGCCTTGTTTCTCCTTGCCGTTGCGTGCCTTTTGTTACACTTGCCTTGCCTGGCTTTGCCTTGCCTTCCTTTCCTTCCGTTACTCTTTCCTTGCCTTGCCGTGCATTGCCTAGCCCTGCGTTGTCGTGCCTTAGCCTTGTTACCCCTTGCCGTGCCGTTCCTTCCGTTACCCTTGCCTTCCCTTGCTTTCCCTTGCCTTCCTTGCGTTCCGTTACTCTTTGCTTGCTTTCCGTGCATTGCCTAGCCTTGCGTTGTCATGCCTTAGGCTTGCCTCGCCTGACCGTGCTTTCCCATGCGTTACCCTTTCCTTGCCTTGCCGTGTATTGCCTAGCGTGCGTTGTCGTGCCTTAGCCTTGTTTCCCCTTGCCGTGCCGTTCCTTCCGTTACACTTGCCTTTCTTTGCTTTCCCTTGCCTTCCTTACCTTCCGTTACTCTTTGCTTGCCTTCCGTGCATTGCCTAGCCTTGCGTTGTCGTGCCTTAGCCTTATCTCGCCTGACCGTGCCTTCCTTTGCTTTAAGCTTTCCTTGCATTGTCGTGCATTGCCTAGCCTTGCGTTGTCGTGCATTAGCCTTGCCTAGCCTCACCGTGCCTTGCCTTGCGTTACCCTTTCCTTGCCTTGCCGTGCATTGCCTAGCCGTGCGTTGTCGTGCCTTAGCCTTGATTCCCCTTGCCGTGGCGTGCCTTTTGTTACACTTGCCTTGCCTGGCTTTGCCTTGCCTTCCTTTCCTTCCGTTACTCTTTACTTGCCTTGCCGTGCATTGCCTAGCCTTGCATTGTCGTGCCTTATCCTTGCCTCACTTGACCGTGCCTTCCCCTGCGTTACCCTTTCCTTGCCTTGCCGTGCATTGCCTAGCCCTGCGTTGTCGTGCCTTAGCCTTCTTACCCCTTGCCGTGCCGTTCCTTCCGTTACCCTTGCCTTCCCTTGCTTTCCCTTCCCTTCCTTGCGTTCCGTTACTCTTTGCTTGCTTTCCGTGCATTGCCTAGCCTTGCGTTGTCATGCCTTAGCCTTGCCTCGCCTGACCGTGCTTTCCCATGCGTTACCCTTTCCTTGCCTTGCCGTTCATTGCCTAGCGTTCGGTGTCGTGCATTAGACTTGTTCCCCCTTGCCGTGCCGTTCCTTCCGTTACCCTTGCCTTTCCTTGCTTTTCCTTGCCTTCCTTACCTTCCGTTACTCTTTGCTTGCCTTCCCTGAATTGCCTAGCCTTGCGTTGTCGTGCCTTTGCCTTATCTCGCCTGACCTTGCCTTCCTTTGCTTTAAGCTTTCCTTGCATTGTCGTGCATTGCCTAGCCTTGCGTTTTCGTGCATTAGCCTTGTCTAGCCTCACCGTGCATTGCCTTGCGTTACCCTTTGCTTGCCTTGCCGTGCATTGCCTAGCCGTGCGTTGTCGTGCCTTAGCCTTGTTTCCCCTTGCCGTGCAGTTCCTTCCGTTACACTTGCCTTTCTTTGCTTTCCCTTGCCTTCCTTACCTTCCGTTACTCTTTGCTTGCCTTCCGTGCATTGCCTAGCCTTGCGTTGTCGTGCCTTAGCCTTGCCTCGCCTGAACGTGCTTTCCCATGCGTTACCCTTTCCTTGCCTTGCCGTGCATTGCCCAGCCTGCGTTGCCGTGCCTTAGCCTTGTTTCCCCTTGCCGTGCAATTCCTTCCGTTACCCTTGCCTTTCCTTGCTTTTCCTTGCCTTGCTTACCTTCCGTTACTCTTTGCTTCCCTTCCCTGCATTGCCTAGCCTTGCGTTGTCGTGCCTTAGGCTTATCTCGCCTGACCGTGCCTTCCTTTGCTTTAAGCTTTCCTTGCATTGTCGTGCATTGCCTAGCCTTGCGTTGTCGTGCATTAGCCTTGCCTAGCCTCACCGTGCCTTGCCTTGCGTTACCCTTTCCTTGCCTTGCCGTGCATTGCCTAGCCGTGCGTTGTCGTGCATTAGCCTTGTTTCCCCTTGCCGTGGCGTGCCTTTTGTTACACTTGCCTTTCCTGGCTTTGACTTGCCTTCCTTTCCTTCCGTTACTCTTTCCTTGCCTTGCCGTGCATTGCCTAGCCTTGCGTTGTCGTGCATTAACCTTGCCTAGCCTCACTGTGCCTTGCCTTGCGTTACCCTTTCCTTGCCTTGCCGTGCATTTCCTAGCCGTGTGTTGTCGTGCCTTAGCCTTGTTACCCCTTGCCGTGCCGTTCCTTCCGTTACCCTTGCCTTCCCTTGCTTTCCCTTTGCTTCCTTGCATTCCGTTACTCCTTGCTTGCTTTCCGTGCATTGCCTAGCCTTGCGTTGGCTTTCCTTAGCCTTGCCTCGCCTGACCGTGCTTTCCCATGCGTTACCCTTTCCTTGCCTTGCCGTGCATTGCCTAGCGTGCGTTGTCGTGCCTTAGCCTTGTTTCCCCTTGCCGTGCCGTTCCTTCCGTTACCCTTGCCTTCCCTTGCTTTCCCTTTCCTTCCTTGCATTCCGTTACTCCTTGCTTGCTTTCCGTGCATTGCCTAGCCTTGCGTTGGCTTTCCTTAGCCTTGCCTCGCCTGACCGTGCTTTCCCATGCGTTACCCTTTCCTTGCCTTGCCGTGCATTGCCTAGCGTGCGTTGTCGTGCCTTAGCCTTGTTTCCCCTTGCCGTGCCGTTCCTTCCGTTACACTTGCCTTTCTTTGCTTTCCCTTGCCTTCCTTACCTTCCGTTACTCTTTGCTTGCCTTCCGTGCATTGCCAAGCCTTGCGTTGTCGTGCCTTAGCCTTGCCTCCCCTGACCGTGCTTTCCCATGCGTTACCCTTTCCTTGCCTTGCCGTGCATTGCCTAGCGTGCGTTGTCGTGCCTTAGACTTGTTTCCCCTTGCCGTGCCGTTCCTTCCGTTACCATTGCCTTTCCTTGCTTTCCCTTGCCTTCCTTACCTTCCGTTACTCTTTGCTTGCCTTCCCTGCATTGCCTAGCCTTGCGTTGTCGTTCCTTAGCCTTATCTCGCCTGACCGTGCCTTCCTTTGCTTTAAGCTTTACTTGCATTGTCGTGCCTTGCCTAGCCTTGCGTTGTCGTGCATTAGCCTTGCCTAGCCTCACCGTGCCTTGCCTTGCGTTACCCTTTCCTTGCCTTGCCGTGCAATTCCTAGCCGTGTGTTGTCGTGCCTTAGCCTTGTTTCCCCTTGCCGTTGCGTGCGTTTTGTTACACTTGCTTTGCCTGGCTTTGCCTTGCCTTCCTTTCCTTCCGTTACTCTTTCCTTGCCTTGCCGTGCATTGCCTAGCCCTGCGTTGTCGTGCCTTAGCCTTTTTTCACCTTGCCATAGCCTTGCTTGCGTTGCCTTGCTTTGCCTTGCCTTCCTTGCCTTCCGTTACTCTTTGCTTCCCTTCCGTGCATTGCCTAGCCTTGCGTGGTCGTGCCTTAGCCTTTTTTCACCTTGCCATAGCCTTGCTTGCGTTGCCTTGCTTTGCCTTGCATTCCTTGCCTTCCGTTACTCTTTACTTGCCTTCCGTGCATTGCCTAGCCTTGCGTTGTCGTGCATTAGCCTTGCCTCCCCAAACCGTGCCTTGCCTTGCGTTACCCTTTCCTTGCCTTGCCGTGCATTGCCTAGCCGTGCGTTGTCGTGCATTAGCCTCGCCTTGCCTTACCGTGACTTGCCTTGCGTTACCCTTTCCTTGCCTGGCCGTGCATTGCTTAGCCTTGCGTTGCCGTGCCTTAGCCTTGTTTCCCCTTGCCGTGCCGTGCCTTTTGTTACACTTGCCTTGCCTTGCTTTGCCTTGCCTTCCTTTCCTTCCGTTACTCTTTCCTTGCCTAGCCGTGCACTGCGTATCCTTGCGTTGTCGTGCATTACCCTTGCATCGCCTGACCGTGCCTTGCCTTGCGTTACCCTTTCCTTGCCTTGCCGTGCATTGCTTAGCCCTGCGTTGTCGTGCCTTAGCCTTGTTTCCCCTTACCGTGCCGTTCCTTCCGTTACCCTTGCCTTGCCCTGCTTTCCCTTGCCTTCCTTGCCTTCCGTTACTCTTTGCTTGCCTTCCGTGCATTGCCTAGCCTTGCGTTGTCGTGCCTTAGCCTTGCCTCGCCTGACCGTGCCTTGCCTTGCGTTACCCTTTCCTTGCCTTGCCGTGCATTGCCTAGCCTTGCGTTGTCGTGCCTTAGCCTTGTTTCCCCTTCCCGTGCCGTGCCTGTTGTTACACTTGCCTTGCCATGCTTTTCCTTGCCTACCTTTCCTTCCATTACTCTTTCCTTGCCTAGCCGTCCACTGCCTATCCTTGCGTTGTCGTGCATTAGCCTTGCCTCCCCAAACCGTGCCTTGCCTTGCGTTACCCTTTCCTTGCCTTGCCGTGCATTGCATAGCCGTGCGTTGTCGTGCATTAGCCTTGTCTTGCCTTACCGTGCCTTGCCTTGCGTTACCCTTTCCTTGCCTGGCCGTGCATTGCCTAGCCGTGCGTTGCCGTTCCTTAGCCTTGTTTCCCCTTGCCGTGCCCTGCCTTTTGTTACACTTGCCTTGCCTTGCTTTGCCTTGCCTTCCTTTCCTTCCGTTGCTCTTTCCTTGCCTAGCCGTGCACTGCCTATCCTTGCGTTGTCGTGCATTAGCCTTGCCTCCCCAAACAGTGCCTTGCCTTGCGTTACCATTTCCTTGCCTTGCCCTGCATTGCCTAGCCGTGCGTTACCGTGTCTTAGCCTTGTTTCCCTTTGCCGTGCCGTTCCTTCCGTTAACCTTGCCTTGCCTTGCATTCCCTTGCCTTCCTTGCGTTCCTTTACTCTTTGCTTGCCTTCCGTGCATTGCCTAGCCTTGCGTTGTCGTGCCTTAGCCTTGCCTCGCCTGACCGTGCCTTGCCTTCCGTTACCCTTACCTTGCCTTGCCCTGCATTGCCTAGCCCTGTGTTGTCGTGCCTTAGCCTTGTTTCCCCTTACCGTGCCGTTCCTTTCGTTACCCTTGCCTTCCCCTGCTTTCCCTTGCCTTCCTTGCCTTCCGTTACTCTTTGCTTGCCTTCCGTGCATTGCCTAGCCTTGCGTTGTCGTGTCTTAGCCTTTTTTCACCTTGCCATAGCCTTGCTTGCGTTGCCTTGCTTTGCCTTGCCTTCCTTGCCTTCCGTTACACTTTGCTTGCCTTCCGTGCATTGCCTAGCCTTGCGTGGTCGTGCCTTAGCCTTTTTTCACCTTGCCATAGCCTTGCTTGCGTTGCCTTGCTTTGCCTTGCATTCCTTGCCTTCCGTTACTCTTTGCTTGCCTTCCGTGCATTGCCTAGCCTTGCGTTGTCGTGCATTAGCCTTGCCTCGCCTGACCGTGCTTTCCCATGCGTTACCCTTTCCTTGCCTTGCCGTGCATTGCCTAGCGTGCGTTGTCGTGCCTTAGCCTTGTTTCACCTTGCCGTGCCGTTCCTTCCGTTACCCTTGCCTTTCCTTGCTTTCCCTTGCCTTCCTTACCTTCCGTTACTCTTTGCTTGCCTTCCGTGCATTGCCTAGCCTTGCGTTGTCGTGCCTTAGCCTTGCCTCGCCTGATCGTGCTTTCCCATGCGTTACCCTTTCCTTGCCTTGCCATTCATTGCGTAGCGTTCGGTGTCGTGCCTTAGACTTGTTTCCCCTTGCCGTGCCGTTCCTTCCGTTACCCTTGCTTTCCTTGCTTTTCCTTGCCTTGCTTACCTTCCGTTACTCTTTGCTTGCCTTCCCTGAATTGCCTAGCCTTGCGTTGTCGTGCATTAGCCTTGCCTAGCCTGACCGTGCCTTGCCTTGCGTTACCCTTTCCTTGCCTTGCCGTGCATTTCCTAGCTGTGTGTTGTCGTGCCTTAGCCTTGTTTCTCCTTGCCGTTGCGTGCCTTTTGTTACACTTGCCTTGCCTGGCTTTGCCTTGCCTTCCTTTCCTTCCGTTACTCTTTCCTTGCCTTGCCGTGCATTGCCTAGCCCTGCGTTGTCGTGCCTTAGCCTTGTTACCCCTTGCCGTGCCGTTCCTTCCGTTACCCTTGCCTTCCCTTGCTTTCCCTTGCCTTCCTTGCGTTCCGTTACTCTTTGCTTGCTTTCCGTGCATTGCCTAGCCTTGCGTTGTCATGCCTTAGGCTTGCCTCGCCTGACCGTGCTTTCCCATGCGTTACCCTTTCCTTGCCTTGCCGTGTATTGCCTAGCGTGCGTTGTCGTGCCTTAGCCTTGTTTCCCCTTGCCGTGCCGTTCCTTCCGTTACACTTGCCTTTCTTTGCTTTCCCTTGCCTTCCTTACCTTCCGTTACTCTTTGCTTGCCTTCCGTGCATTGCCTAGCCTTGCGTTGTCGTGCCTTAGCCTTATCTCGCCTGACCGTGCCTTCCTTTGCTTTAAGCTTTCCTTGCATTGTCGTGCATTGCCTAGCCTAGCGTTGTCGTGCATTAGCCTTGCCTAGCCTCACCGTGCCTTGCCTTGCGTTACCCTTTCCTTGCCTTGCCGTGCATTGCCTAGCCGTGCGTTGTCGTGCCTTAGCCTTGATTCCCCTTGCCGTGGCGTGCCTTTTGTTACACTTGCCTTGCCTGGCTTTGCCTTGCCTTCCTTTCCTTCCGTTACTCTTTACTTGCCTTGCCGTGCATTGCCTAGCCTTGCATTGTCGTGCCTTATCCTTGCCTCACTTGACCGTGCCTTCCCCTGCGTTACCCTTTCCTTGCCTTGCCGTGCATTGCCTAGCCCTGCGTTGTCGTGCCTTAGCCTTCTTACCCCTTGCCGTGCCGTTCCTTCCGTTACCCTTGCCTTCCCTTGCTTTCCCTTCCCTTCCTTGCGTTCCGTTACTCTTTGCTTGCTTTCCGTGCATTGCCTAGCCTTGCGTTGTCATGCCTTAGCCTTGCCTCGCCTGACCGTGCTTTCCCATGCGTTACCCTTTCCTTGCCTTGCCGTTCATTGCCTAGCGTTCGGTGTCGTGCATTAGACTTGTTCCCCCTTGCCGTGCCGTTCCTTCCGTTACCCTTGCCTTTCCTTGCTTTTCCTTGCCTTCCTTACCTTCCGTTACTCTTTGCTTGCCTTCCCTGAATTGCCTAGCCTTGCGTTGTCGTGCCTTTGCCTTATCTCGCCTGACCTTGCCTTCCTTTGCTTTAAGCTTTCCTTGCATTGTCGTGCATTGCCTAGCCTTGCGTTTTCGTGCATTAGCCTTGTCTAGCCTCACCGTGCATTGCCTTGCGTTACCCTTTGCTTGCCTTGCCGTGCATTGCCTAGCCGTGCGTTGTCGTGCCTTAGCCTTGTTTCCCCTTGCCGTGCAGTTCCTTCCGTTACACTTGCCTTTCTTTGCTTTCCCTTGCCTTCCTTACCTTCCGTTACTCTTTGCTTGCCTTCCGTGCATTGCCTAGCCTTGCGTTGTCGTGCCTTAGCCTTGCCTCGCCTGAACGTGCTTTCCCATGCGTTACCCTTTCCTTGCCTTGCCGTGCATTGCCCAGCCTGCGTTGCCGTGCCTTAGCCTTGTTTCCCCTTGCCGTGCAATTCCTTCCGTTACCCTTGCCTTTCCTTGCTTTTCCTTGCCTTGCTTACCTTCCGTTACTCTTTGCTTCCCTTCCCTGCATTGCCTAGCCTTGCGTTGTCGTGCCTTAGCCTTATCTCGCCTGACCGTGCCTTCCTTTGCTTTAAGCTTTCCTTGCATTGTCGTGCATTGCCTAGCCTTGCGTTGTCGTGCATTAGCCTTGCCTAGCCTCACCGTGCCTTGCCTTGCGTTACCCTTTCCTTGCCTTGCCGTGCATTGCCTAGCCGTGCGTTGTCGTGCATTAGCCTTGTTTCCCCTTGCCGTGGCGTGCCTTTTGTTACACTTGCCTTTCCTGGCTTTGCCTTGCCTTCCTTTCCTTCCGTTACTCTTTCCTTGCCTTGCCGTGCATTGCCTAGCCTTGCGTTGTCGTGCATTAACCTTGCCTAGCCTCACTGTGCCTTGCCTTGCGTTACCCTTTCCTTGCCTTGCCGTGCATTTCCTAGCCGTGTGTTGTCGTGCCTTAGCCTTGTTACCCCTTGCCGTGCCGTTCCTTCCGTTACCCTTGCCTTCCCTTGCTTTCCCTTTGCTTCCTTGCATTCCGTTACTCCTTGCTTGCTTTCCGTGCATTGCCTAGCCTTGCGTTGGCTTTCCTTAGCCTTGCCTCGCCTGACCGTGCTTTCCCATGCGTTACCCTTTCCTTGCCTTGCCGTGCATTGCCTAGCGTGCGTTGTCGTGCCTTAGCCTTGTTTCCCCTTGCCGTGCCGTTCCTTCCGTTACCCTTGCCTTCCCTTGCTTTCCCTTTCCTTCCTTGCATTCCGTTACTCCTTGCTTGCTTTCCGTGCATTGCCTAGCCTTGCGTTGGCTTTCCTTAGCCTTGCCTCGCCTGACCGTGCTTTCCCATGCGTTACCCTTTCCTTGCCTTGCCGTGCATTGCCTAGCGTGCGTTGTCGTGCCTTAGCCTTGTTTCCCCTTGCCGTGCCGTTCCTTCCGTTACACTTGCCTTTCTTTGCTTTCCCTTGCCTTCCTTACCTTCCGTTACTCTTTGCTTGCCTTCCGTGCATTGCCAAGCCTTGCGTTGTCGTGCCTTAGCCTTGCCTCCCCTGACCGTGCTTTCCCATGCGTTACCCTTTCCTTGCCTTGCCGTGCATTGCCTAGCGTGCGTTGTCGTGCCTTAGACTTGTTTCCCCTTGCCGTGCCGTTCCTTCCGTTACCATTGCCTTTCCTTGCTTTCCCTTGCCTTCCTTACCTTCCGTTACTCTTTGCTTGCCTTCCCTGCATTGCCTAGCCTTGCGTTGTCGTTCCTTAGCCTTATCTCGCCTGACCGTGCCTTCCTTTGCTTTAAGCTTTACTTGCATTGTCGTGCCTTGCCTAGCCTTGCGTTGTCGTGCATTAGCCTTGCCTAGCCTCACCGTGCCTTGCCTTGCGTTACCCTTTCCTTGCCTTGCCGTGCAATTCCTAGCCGTGTGTTGTCGTGCCTTAGCCTTGTTTCCCCTTGCCGTTGCGTGCGTTTTGTTACACTTGCTTTGCCTGGCTTTGCCTTGCCTTCCTTTCCTTCCGTTACTCTTTCCTTGCCTTGCCGTGCATTGCCTAGCCCTGCGTTGTCGTGCCTTAGCCTTGTTACCCCTTGCCGTGCCGTTCCTTCCGTTACCCTTGCCTTCCCTTGCTTTCCCTTGCCTTCCTTAACTTCCGTTACTCTTTGCTTGCCTTCCGTGCATTGCCTAGCCTTGCGTTGTCGTGCCTTAGCCTTGCCTCGCCTGAACGTGCTTTCCCATGCGTTACCCTTTCCTTGCCTTGCCGTGCATTGCCCAGCCTGCGTTGCCGTGCCTTAGACTTGTTTCCCCTTGCCGTGCAATTCCTTCCGTTACCCTTGCCTTTCCTTGCTTTTCCTTGCCTTGCTTACCTTCCGTTACTCTTTGCTTCCCTTCCCTGCATTGCCTAGCCTTGCGTTGTCGTGCCTTAGCCTTATCTCGCCTGACCGTGCCTTCCTTTGCTTTAAGCTTTCCTTGCATTGTCGTGCATTGCCTAGCCGTGCGTTGTCGTGCCTTAGCCTTGTTTCCCCTTGCCATGGCGTGCCTTTTGTTACACTTGCCTTTCCTGGCTTTGACTTGCCTTCCTTTCCTTCCGTTACTCTTTCCTTACCTTGCCGTGCATTGCCTAGCCTTGCATTGTCGTGCCTTATCCTTGCCTCACCTGACCGTGCCTTCCCCTGCGTTACCCTTTCCTTGCCTTGCCGTGCATTGCCTAGCCCTGCGTTGCCGTGCCTTAGCCTTGTTACCCCTTACAGTGCCGTTCCTTCCTTTACCCTTGCCTTCCCTTGCTTTCCCTTGCCTTCCTTGCGTTCCGTTACTCTTTGCTTGCTTTCCGTGCATTGCCTAGCCTTGCGTTGTCATGCCTTAGCCTTGCATCGCCTGACCGTGCTTTCCCATGCGTTACCCTTTCCTTGCTTTTCCGTGCATTGCCTAGCCGTGCGTTGTCGTGCGTTAGCCTTGTTTCCCCTTGCCGTGCCGTTCCTTCCGTTACACTTGCCTTTCCTTCCTTTCCCTTGCCTTCCTTACCTTCCGTTACTCTTTGCTTGCCTTCCGTGCATTGCCTAGCCTTGCGTTGTCGTGACTTAGCGTTGCCTCGCCTGACCGTGCTTTCAAATGCGTTACCCTTTCCTTGCCTTGCCGTTCATTGCCTAGCGTTCGGTGTCGTGCCTTAGACTTGTTTCCCCTTGCCGTGCCGTTCCTTCCGTTACCCTGGCCTTTCTTTCCTTTTCCTTGCCTTGCTTACCTTCCGTTACTCTTTGCTTGCCTTCCCTGAATTGCCTAGCTTTGCGTTGTCGTGCCTTAGCCTTATCTCGCCTGACCGTGCCTTCCTTTGCTTTAAGCTTTCCTTGCATTGTCGTGCATTGCCTAGCCTTGCGTTGTCGTGCATTAACCGTGCCTAGCCTCACCGTGCCTTGCCTTGCGTTACCCTTTCCTTGCCTTGCCGTGCATTTCCTAGCCGTGTGTTGTCTTGCCTTAGCCTTGTTACCCCTTGCCGTGCCGTTCCTTCCGTTACCCTTGCCTTCCCTTGCTTTCCCTTTCCTTCCTTGCATTCCGTTACTCCTTGCTTGCTTTCCGTGCATTGCCTAGCCTTGCGTTGGCTTTCCTTAGCCTTGCCTCGCCTGACCGTGCTTTCCCATGCGTTACCCTTTCCTTGCCTTGCCGTTCATTGCCTAGCGTTCGGTGTCGTGCCTTAGACTTGTTCCCCCTTGCCGTGCCGTTCCTTCCGTTACCCTTGCCTTTCCTTGCTTTTCCTTGCCTTCCTTACCTTCCGTTACTCTTTGCTTGCCTTCCCTGAATTGCCTAGCCTTGCGTTGTCGTGCCTTTGCCTTATCTCGCCTGACCTTGCCTTCCTTTGCTTTAAGCTTTCCTTGCATTGTCGTGCATTGCCTAGCCTTGCGTTTTCGTGCATTAGCCTTGTCTAGCCTCACCGTGCATTGCCTTGCGTTACCCTTTGCTTGCCTTGCCGTGCATTGCCTAGCCGTGCGTTGTCGTGCCTTAGCCTTGTTTCCCCTTGCCGTGCAGTTCCTTCCGTTACACTTGCCTTTCTTTGCTTTCCCTTGCCTTCCTTACCTTCCGTTACTCTTTGCTTGCCTTCCGTGCATTGCCTAGCCTTGCGTTGTCGTGCCTTAGCCTTGCCTCGCCTGAACGTGCTTTCCCATGCGTTACCCTTTCCTTGCCTTGCCGTGCATTGCCCAGCCTGCGTTGCCGTGCCTTAGCCTTGTTTCCCCTTGCCGTGCAATTCCTTCCGTTACCCTTGCCTTTCCTTGCTTTTCCTTGCCTTGCTTACCTTCCGTTACTCTTTGCTTCCCTTCCCTGCATTGCCTAGCCTTGCGTTGTCGTGCCTTAGCCTTATCTCGCCTGACCGTGCCTTCCTTTGCTTTAAGCTTTCCTTGCATTGTCGTGCATTGCCTAGCCTTGCGTTGTCGTGCATTAGCCTTGCCTAGCCTCACCGTGCCTTGCCTTGCGTTACCCTTTCCTTGCCTTGCCGTGCATTGCCTAGCCGTGCGTTGTCGTGCCTTAGCCTTGTTTCCCCTTGCCGTGGCGTGCCTTTTGTTACACTTGCCTTTCCTGGCTTTGACTTGCCTTCCTTTCCTTCCGTTACTCTTTCCTTGCCTTGCCGTGCATTGCCTAGCCTTGCATTGTCCTGCCTTATCCTTGCCTCACCTGACCGTGCTTTCCCATGCGTTACCCTTTCCTTGCCTTGCCGTGCATTGCCTAGCGTGCGTTGTCGTGCCTTAGCCTTGTTTCCCCTTGCCGTGCCGTTCCTTCCGTTACACTTGCCTTTCTTTGCTTTCCCTTGCCTTCCTTACCTTCCGTTACTCTTTGCTTGCCTTCCGTGCATTGCCTAGCCTTGCGTTGTCGTGCCTTAGCCTTATCTCGCCTGACCGAGCCTTCCTTTGCTTTAAGCTTTCCTTGCATTGTCGTGCATTGCCTAGCCTTGCGTTGTCGTGCATTAGCCTTTTCTAGCCTCACCGTGCATTGCCTTGCGTTACCCTTTGCTTGCCTTGCCGTGCATTGCCTAGCCGTGCGTTGTCGTGCCTTAGCCTTGTTTCCCCTTGCCGTGCAGTTCCTTCCGTTACACTTGCCTTTCTTTGCTTTCCCTTGCCTTCCTTAACTTCCGTTACTCTTTGCTTGCCTTCCGTGCATTGCCTAGCCTTGCGTTGTCGTGCCTTAGCCTTGCCTCGCCTGAACGTGCTTTCCCATGCGTTACCCTTTCCTTGCCTTGCCGTGCATTGCCCAGCCTGCGTTGCCGTGCCTTAGCCTTGTTTCCCCTTGCCGTGCAATTCCTTCCGTTACCCTTGCCTTTCCTTGCTTTTCCTTGCCTTGCTTACCTTCCGTTACTCTTTGCTTCCCTTCCCTGCATTGCCTAGCCTTGCGTTGTCGTGCCTTAGCCTTATCTCGCCTGACCGTGCCTTCCTTTGCTTTAAGCTTTCCTTGCATTGTCGTGCATTGCCTAGCCGTGCGTTGTCGTGCCTTAGCCTTGTTTCCCCTTGCCGTGGCGTGCCTTTTGTTACACTTGCCTTTCCTGGCTTTGACTTGCCTTCCTTTCCTTCCGTTACTCTTTCCTTGCCTTGCCGTGCATTGCCTAGCCTTGCATTGTCGTGCCTTATCCTTGCCTCACCTGACCGTGCCTTCCCCTGCGTTACCCTTTCCTTGCCTTGCCGTGCATTGCCTAGCCCTGCGTTGCCGTGCCTTAGCCTTGTTACCCCTTACAGTGCCGTTCCTTCCGTTACCCTTGCCTTCCCTTGCTTTCCCTTGCCTTCCTTGCGTTCCGTTACTCTTTGCTTGCTTTCCGTGCATTGCCTAGCCTTGCGTTGTCATGCCTTAGCCTTGCATCGCCTGACCGTGCTTTCCCATGCGTTACCCTTTCCTTGCTTTCCGTGCATTGCCTAGCCGTGCGTTGTCGTGCGTTAGCCTTGTTTCCCCTTGCCGTGCCGTTCCTTCCGTTACACTTGCCTTTCCTTCCTTTCCCTTGCCTTCCTTACCTTCCGTTACTCTTTGCTTGCCTTCCGTGCATTGCCTAGCCTTGCGTTGTCGTGACTTAGCGTTGCCTCGCCTGACCGTGCTTTCAAATGCGTTACCCTTTCCTTGCCTTGCCGTTCATTGCCTAGCGTTCGGTGTCGTGCCTTAGACTTGTTTCCCCTTGCCGTGCCGTTCCTTCCGTTACCCTGGCCTTTCCTTCCTTTTCCTTGCCTTGCTTACCTTCCGTTACTCTTTGCTTGCCTTCCCTGAATTGCCTAGCTTTGCGTTGTCGTGCCTTAGCCTTATCTCGCCTGACCGTGCCTTCCTTTGCTTTAAGCTTTCCTTGCATTGTCGTGCATTGCCTAGCCTTGCGTTGTCGTGCATTAACCGTGCCTAGCCTCACCGTGCCTTGCCTTGCGTTACCCTTTCCTTGCCTTGCCGTGCATTTCCTAGCCGTGTGTTGTCTTGCCTTAGCCTTGTTACCCCTTGCCGTGCCGTTCCTTCCGTTACCCTTGCCTTCCCTTGCTTTCCCTTTCCTTCCTTGCATTCCGTTACTCCTTGCTTGCTTTCCGTGCATTGCCTAGCCTTGCGTTGGCTTTCCTTAGCCTTGCCTCGCCTGACCGTGCTTTCCCATGCGTTACCCTTTCCTTGCCTTGCCGTGCATTGCCTAGCGTGCGTTGTCGTGCCTTAGCCTTGTTTCCCCTTGCCGTGCCGTTCCTTCCGTTACACTTGCCTTTCTTTGCTTTCCCTTGCCTTCCTTACCTTCCGTTACTCTTTGCTTGCCTTCCGTGCATTGCCAAGCCTTGCGTTGTCGTGCCTTAGCCTTGCCTCCCCTGACCGTGCTTTCCCATGCGTTACCCTTTCCTTGCCTTGCCGTGCATTGCCTAGCGTGCGTTGTCGTGCCTTAGACTTGTTTCCCCTTGCCGTGCCGTTCCTTCCGTTACCATTGCCTTTCCTTGCTTTCCCTTGCCTTCCTTACCTTCCGTTACTCTTTGCTTGCCTTCCCTGCATTGCCTAGCCTTGCGTTGTCGTTCCTTAGCCTTATCTCGCCTGACCGTGCCTTCCTTTGCTTTAAGCTTTACTTGCATTGTCGTGCCTTGCCTAGCCTTGCGTTGTCGTGCATTAGCCTTGCCTAGCCTCACCGTGCCTTGCCTTGCGTTACCCTTTCCTTGCCTTGCCGTGCATTTCCTAGCCGTGTGTTGTCGTGCCTTATCCTTGTTTCCCCTTGCCGTTGCGTGCCTTTTGTTACACTTGTCTTGCCTGGCTTTGCCTTGCCTTCCTTTCCTTCCGTTACTCTTTCCTTGCCTTGCCGTGCATTGCCTAGCCCTGCGTTGTCGTGCCTTAGCCTTGTTACCCCTTGCCGTGCCGTTCCTTCCGTTACCCTGGGCTTTCCTTCCTTTTCCTTGCCTTGCTTACCTTCCGTTACTCTTTGCTTGCCTTCCCTGAATTGCCTAGCCTTGCGTTGTCGTGCCTTAGCCTTATCTCGCCCGACCGTGCCTTCCTTTGCTTTAAGCTTTCCTTGCATTGTTTTGCATTGCCTAGCCTTGCGTTGTCGTGCATTAACCTTGCCTAGCCTCACCGTGCCTTGCCTTGCGTTACCCTTTCCTTGCCTTGCCGTGCATTTCCTAGCCGTGTGTTGTCGTGCCTTAGCCTTGTTACCCCTTGCCGTGCCGTTCCTTCCGTTACCCTTGCCTTCCCTTGCTTTCCCTTGCCTTCCTTGCGTTCCGTTACTCTTTGCTTGCTTTCCGTGCATTGCCTAGCCTTGCGTTGTCATGCCTTAGGCTTGCCTCGCCTGACCGTGCTTTCCCATGCGTTACCCTTTCCTTGCCTTGCCGTGCATTGCCTAGCGTGCGTTGTCGTGCCTTAGCCTTGTTTCCCCTTGCTGTGCCGTTCCTTCCGTTACACTTGCCTTTCTTTGCTTTCCCTTGCCTTCCTTACCTTCCGTTACTCTTTGCTTGCCTTCCGTGCATTGCCTAGCCTTGCGTTGTCGTGCCTTAGCCTTATCTCGCCTGACCGTGCCTTCCTTTGCTTTAAGCTTTCCTTGCATTGTCGTGCATTGCCTAGCCTTGCGTTGTCGTGCATTAGCCTTGTCTAGCCTCACCGTGCATTGCCTTGCGTTACCCTTTGCTTGCCTTGCCGTGCATTGCCTAGCCGTGCGTTGTCGTGCCTTAGCCTTGTTTCCCCTTGCCGTGGCGTGCCTTTTGTTACACTTGCCTTTCCTGGCTTTGACTTGCAATCCTTTCCTTCCGTTACTCTTTCCTTGCCTTGCCGTGCATTGCCTAGCTTTGCATTGTCGTGCCTTATCCTTGCCTCACCTGACCGTGCCTTCCCCGGCGTTACCCTTTCCTTGCCTTACCGTGCATTGCCTAGCCCTGCGTTGCCGTGCCTTAGCCTTGTTACCCCTTACAGTGCCGTTCCTTCCGTTACCCTTGCCTTCCATTGCTTTCCCTTGCCTTCCTTGCGTTCCGTTACTCTTTGCTTGCTTTCCGTGCATTGCCTAGCCTTGCGTTGTCATGCCTTAGCCTTGCATCGCCTGACCGTGCTTTCCCATGCGTTACCCTTTCCTTGCCTTTCCGTGCATTGCCTAGCCGTGCGTTGTCGTGCCTTAGCCTTGTTTCCCCTTGCCGTGCCGTTCCTTCCGTTACACTTGCCTTTCCTTCCTTTCCCTTGCCTTCCTTACCTTCCGTTACTCTTTGCTTGCCTTCCGTGCATTGCCTAGCCTTGCGTTGTCGTGCCTTAGCCTTATCTCGCCTGACCGTGCCTTCCTTTGCTTTAAGCATTCCTTGCTTTGTCGTGCATTGCCTAGCCTTGCGTTGTCGTGCATTAACCTTGCCTAGCCTCACCGTGCCTTGCCTTGCGTTACCCTTTGCTTGCCTTGCCGTGCATTGCCTAGCCGTGCGTTGTCGTGCCTTAGCCTTGTTTCCCCTTGCCGTGCAGTTCCTTCCGTTACACTTGCCTTTCTTTGCTTTCCCTTGCCTTCCTTACCTTCCGTTACTCTTTGCTTGCCTTCCGTGCATTGCCTAGCCTTGCGTTGTCGTGCCTTAGCCTTGCCTCGCCTGAACGTGCTTTCCCATGCGTTACCCTTTCCTTGCCTTGCCGTGCATTGCCCAGCCTGCGTTGCCGTGCCTTAGCCTTGTTTCCCCTTGCCGTGCAATTCCTTCCGTTACCCTTGCATTTCCTTGCTTTTCCTTGCCTTGCTTACCTTCCGTTACTCTTTGCTTCCCTTCCCTGCATTGCCTAGCCTTGCGTTGTCGTGCCTTAGCCTTATCTCGCCTGACCGTGCCTTCCTTTGCTTTAATCTTTCCTTGCATTGTCGTGCATTGCCTAGCCTTGCGTTGTCGTGCATTAACCTTGCCTAGCCTCACCGTGCCTTGCCTTGCGTTACCCTTTCCTTGCCTTGCCGTGCATTTCCTAGCCGTGTGTTGTCTTGCCTTAGCCTTGTTACCCCTTGCCGTGGCGTGCCTTTTGTTACACTTGCCTTTCCTGGCTTTGACTTGCCTTCCTTTCCTTCCGTTACTCTTTCCTTGCCTGCCTAGCCTTGCGTTGTCCTGCCTTAGCCTTGCCTCCCCTGACCGTGCTTTCCCATGCGTTACCCTTTCCTTGCCTTGCCGTGCATTGCCTAGCGTGCGTTGTCGTGCCTTAGCCTTGTTTCCCCTTGCCGTGCCGTTCCTTCCGTTACACTTGCCTTTCCTTGCTTTCCCTTGCCTTCCTTACCTTCCGTTACTCTTTGCTTGCCTTCCCTGCATTGCCTAGCCTTGCGTTGTCGTTCCTTAGCCTTATCTCGCCTGACCGTGCCTTCCTTTGCTTTAAGCTTTACTTGCATTGTCGTGCCTTGCCTAGCCTTGCGTTGTCGTGCATTAGCCTTGCCTAGCCTCACCGTGCCTTGCCTTGCGTTACCCTTTCCTTGCCTTGCCGTGCATTTCCTAGCCGTGTGTTGTCGTGCCTTAGCCTTGTTTCCCCTTGCCGTTGCGTGCCTTTTGTTACACTTGCCTTGCCTGGCTTTGCCTTGCCTTCCTTTCCTTCCGTTACTCTTTCCTTGCCTTGCCGTGCATTGCCTAGCCCTGCGTTGTCGTGCCTTAGCCTTGTTACCCCTTGCCGTGCCGTTCCTTCCGTTACTCTTGCCTTCCCTTGCTTTCCCTTGCCTTCCTTGCGTTCCGTTACTCTTTGCTTGCTTTCCGTGCATTGCCTAGCCTTGCGTTGTCATGCCTTAGGCTTGCCTCGCCTGACCGTGCTTTCCCATGCGTTACCCTTTCATTGCCTTGCCGTGCATTGCCTAGCGTGCGTTGTCGTGCCTTAGCCTTGTTTCCCCTTGCCGTGCCGTTCCTTCCGTTACCCTTGCCTTCCCTTGCTTTCCCTTGCCTTCCTTGCGTTCCGTTACTCTTTGCTTGCTTTCCGTGCATTGCCTAGCCTTGCGTTGTCATGCCTTAGCCTTGCCTCGCCTGACCGTGCTTTCCCATGCGTTACCCTTTCCTTGCCTTGCCGTTCATTGCCTAGCGTTCGGTGTCGTGCCTTAGACTTGTTCCCCCTTGCCGTGCCGTTCCTTCCGTTACCCTTGCCTTTCCTTGCTTTTCCTTGCCTTCCTTACCTTCCGTTACTCTTTGCTTGCCTTCCCTGAATTGCCTAGCCTTGCGTTGTCGTGCCTTTGCCTTATCTCGCCTGACCTTGCCTTCCTTTGCTTTAAGCTTTCCTTGCATTGTCGTGCATTGCCTAGCCTTGCGTTTTCGTGCATTAGCCTTGTCTAGCCTCACCGTGCATTGCCTTGCGTTACCCTTTGCTTGCCTTGCCGTGCATTGCCTAGCCGTGCGTTGTCGTGCCTTAGCCTTGTTTCCCCTTGCCGTGCAGTTCCTTCCGTTACACTTGCCTTTCTTTGCTTTCCCTTGCCTTCCTTACCTTCCGTTACTCTTTGCTTGCCTTCCGTGCATTGCCTAGCCTTGCGTTGTCGTGCCTTAGCCTTGCCTCGCCTGAACGTGCTTTCCCATGCGTTACCCTTTCCTTGCCTTGCCGTGCATTGCCCAGCCTGCGTTGCCGTGCCTTATCCTTGTTTCCCCTTGCCGTGCAATTCCTTCCGTTACCCTTGCCTTTCCTTGCTTTTCCTTGCCTTGCTTACCTTCCGTTACTCTTTGCTTCCCTTCCCTGCATTGCCTAGCCTTGCGTTGTCGTGCCTTAGCCTTATCTCGCCTGACCGTGCCTTCCTTTGCTTTAAGCTTTCCTTGCATTGTCGTGCATTGCCTAGCCTTGCGTTGTCGTGCATTAGCCTTGCCTAGCCTCACCGTGCCTTGCCTTGCGTTACCCTTTCCTTGCCTTGCCGTGCATTGCCTAGCCGTGCGTTGTCGTGCCTTAGCATTGTTTCCCCTTGCCGTGGCGTGCCTTTTGTTACACTTGCCTTTCCTGGCTTTGACTTGCCTTCCTTTCCTTCCGTTACTCTTTCCTTGCCTTGCCGTGCATTGCCTAGCCTTGCATTGTCCTGCCTTATCCTTGCCTCACCTGACCGTGCCTTCCACTGCGTTACCCTTTCCTTGCCTTGCCGTGCATTGCCTAGCCCTGCGTTGCCGTGCTTAGACTTGTTACCCCTTACCGTGCCGTTCCTTCCGTTACCCTTGCCTTCCCTTGCTTTCCCTTGCCTTCCTTGCGTTCCGTTACTCTTTGCTTGCTTTCCGTGCATTGCCTAGCCTTGCGTTGTCATGCCTTAGCCTTGCATCGCCTGACCGTGCTTTCCCATGCGTTACCCTTTCCTTGCCTTTCCGTGCATTGCCTAGCCATGCGTTGTCGTGCCTTAGCCTTGTTTCCCCTTGCCGTGCCGTTCCTTCCGTTACACTTGCCTTTCCTTCCTTTCCCTTGCCTTCCTTACCTTCCGTTACTCTTTGCTTGCCTTCCGTGCATTGCCTAGACTTGCGTTGTCGTGCCTTAGCGTTGCCTCGCCTGACCGTGCTTTCAAATGCGTTACCCTTTCCTTGCCTTGCCGTGCATTGCCCAGCCTGCGTTGCCGTGCCTTAGCCTTGTTTCCCCTTGCCGTGCAATTCCTTCCGTTACCCTTGCCTTTCCTTGCTTTTCCTTGCCTTGCTTACCTTCCGTTACTCTTTGCTTCCCTTCCCTGCATTGCCTAGCCTTGCGTTGTCGTGCCTTAGCCTTATCTCGCCTGACCGTGCCTTCCTTTGCTTTAAGCTTTCCTTGCATTGTCTTGCATTGCCTAGCCTTGCGTTGTCGTGCATTAACCTTGCCTAGCCTCACCGTGCCTTGCCTTGCGTTTCCCTTTCCTTGCCTTGCCGTGCATTTCCTAGCCGTGTGTTGTCGTTCGTTAGCCTTGTTACCCCTTGCCGTGCCGTTCCTTCCGTTACCCTTGCCTTCCCTTGCTTTCCCTTTCCTTCCTTGCATTCCGTTACTCCTTGCTTGCTTTCCGTGCATTGCCTAGCCTTGCGTTGGCTTTCCTTAGCCTTGCCTCGCCTGACCGTGCTTTCCCATGCGTTACCCTTTCCTTGCCTTGCCGCGCATTGCCTAGCGTGCGTTGTCGTGCCTTAGCCTTGTTTCCCCTTGCCGTGCCGTTCCTTCCGTTACACTTGCCTTTCTTTGCTTTCCCTTGCCTTCCTTACCTTCCGTTACTCTTTGCTTGCCTTCCGTGCATTGCCAAGCCTTGCGTTGTCGTGCCTTAGCCTTGCCTCCCCTGACGGTGCTTTCCGATGCGTTACCCTTTCCTTGCCTTGCCGTGCATTGCCCAGCCTGCGTTGCCGTGCCTTATCCTTGTTTCCCCTTGCCGTGCAATTCCTTCCGTTACCCTTGCCTTTCCTTGCTTTTCCTTGCCTTGCTTACCTTCCGTTACTCTTTGCTTCCCTTCCCTGCATTGCCTAGCCTTACGTTGTCGTGCCTTAGCCTTATCTCGCCTGACCGTGCCTTCCTTTGCTTTAAGCTTTCCTTGCATTGTCGTGCATTGCCTAGCCTTGCGTTGTCGTGCATTAGCCTTGCCTAGCCTCACCGTGCCTTGCCTTGCATTACCCTTTCCTTGCCTTGCCGTGCATTGCCTAGCCGTGCGTTGTCGTGCCTTAGCCTTGTTTCCCCTTGCCGTGGCGTGCCTTTTGTTACACTTGCCTTTCCTGGCTTTGACTTGCCTTCCTTTCCTTCCGTTACCCTTTCCTTGCCTTGCCGTGCATTGCCTAGCCTTGCATTGTCCTGCCTTATCCTTGCCTCACCTGACCGTGCCTTCCACTGCGTTACCCTTTCCTTGCCTTGCCGTGCATTGCCTAGCCCTGCGTTGCCGTGCTTAGACTTGTTACCCCTTACCGTGCCGTTCCTTCCGTTACCCTTGCCTTCCCTTGCTTTCCCTTGCCTTCCTTGCGTTCCGTTACTCTTTGCTTGCTTTCCGTGCATTGCCTAGCCTTGCGTTGTCATGCCTTAGCCTTGCATCGCCTGACCGTGCTTTCCCATGCGTTACCCTTTCCTTGCCTTTCCGTGCATTGCCTAGCCATGCGTTGTCGTGCCTTAGCCTTGTTTCCCCTTGCCGTGCCGTTCCTTCCGTTACACGTGCCTTTCCTTCCTTTCCCTTGCCTTCCTTACCTTCCGTTACTCTTTGCTTGCCTTCCGTGCATTGCCTAGCCTTGCGTTGTCGTGCCTTAGCGTTGCCTCGCCTGACCGAGCTTTCCCATGCGTTACCCTTTCCTTGCCTTGCCGTGCATTGCCTAGCGTGCGTTGTCGTGCCTTAGACTTGTTTCCCCTTGCCGTGCCGTTCCTTCCGTTACCATTGCCTTTCCTTGCTTTCCCTTGCCTTCCTTACCTTCCGTTACTCTTTGCTTGCCTTCCCTGCATTGCCTAGCCTTGCGTTGTCGTTCCTTAGCCTTATCTCGCCTGACCGTGCCTTCCTTTGCTTTAAGCTTTACTTGCATTGTCGTGCCTTGCCTAGCCTTGCGTTGTCGTGCATTAGCCTTGCCTAGCCTCACCGTGCCTTGCCTTGCGTTACCCTTTCCTTGCCTTGCCGTGCATTTCCTAGCCGTGTGTTGTCGTGCCTTAGCCTTGTTTCCCCTTGACGTTGCGTGCCTTTTGTTACACTTGCCTTGCCTGGCTTTGCCTTGCCTTCCTTTCCTTCCGTTACTCTTTCCTTGCCTTGCCGTGCATTGCCTAGCCCTGCGTTGTCGTGCCTTAGCCTTGTTACCCCTTGCCGTGCCGTTCCTTCCGTTACCCTTGCCTTCCCTTGCTTTCCCTTGCCTTCCTTGCGTTCCGTTACTCTTTGCTTGCTTTCCGTGCATTGCCTAGCCTTGCGTTGTCATGCCTTAGGCTTGCCTCGCCTGACCGTGCTTTCCCATGCGTTACCCTTTCCTTGCCTTGCCGTGCATTGCCTAGCCCTGCGTTGTCGTGCCTTAGCCTTCTTACCCCTTGCCGTGCCGTTCCTTCCGTTACCCTTGCCTTCCCTTGCTTTCCCTTGCCTTCCTTGCGTTCCGTTACTCTTTGCTTGCTTTCCGTGCATTGCCTAGCCTTGCGTTGTCATGCCTTAGCCTTGCCTCGCCTGACCGTGCTTTCCCATGCGTTACCCTTTCCTTGCCTTGCCGTTCATTGCCTAGCGTTCGGTGTCGTGCCTTAGACTTGTTCCCCCTTGCCGTGCCGTTCCTTCCGTTACCCTTGCCTTGCCTTGCTTTTCCTTGCCTTCCTTACCTTCCGTTACTCTTTGCTTGCCTTCCCTGAATTGCCTAGCCTTGCGTTGTCGTGCCTTTGCCTTATCTCGCCTGACCTTGCCTTCCTTTGCTTTAAGCTTTCCTTGCATTGTCGTGCATTGCCTAGCCTTGCGTTTTCGTGCATTAGCCTTGTCTAGCCTCACCGTGCATTGCCTTGCGTTACCCTTTGCTTGCCTTGCCGTGCATTGCCTAGCCGTACGTTGTCGTGCCTTAGCCTTGTTTCCCCTTGCCGTGCAGTTCCTTCCGTTACACTTGCCTTTCTTTGCTTTCCCTTGCCTTCCTTACCTTCCGTTACTCTTTGCTTGCCTTCCGTGCATTGCCTAGCCTTGCGTTGTCGTGCCTTAGCCTTGCCTCGCCTGAACGTGCTTTCCCATGCGTTACCCTTTCCTTGCCTTGCCGTGCATTGCCCAGCCTGCGTTGCCGTGCCTTAGCCTTGTTTCCCCTTGCCGTGCAATTCCTTCCGTTACCCTTGCCTTGCCTTGCTTTTCCTTGCCTTCCTTACCTTCCGTTACTCTTTGCTTCCCTTCCCTGCATTGCCTAGCCTTGCGTTGTCGTGCCTTAGCCTTATCTCGCCTGACCGTGCCTTCCTTTGCTTTAAGCTTTCCTTGCATTGTCGTGCATTGCCTAGCCTTGCGTTGTCGTGCATTAGCCTTGCCTAGCCTCACCGTGCCTTGCCTTGCATTACCCTTTCCTTGCCTTGCCGTGCATTGCCTAGCCGTGCGTTGTCGTGCCTTAGCCTTGTTTCCCCTTGCCGTGGCGTGCCTTTTGTTACACTTGCCTTTCCTGGCTTTGACTTGCCTTCCTTTCCTTCCGTTACTCTTTCCTTGCCTTGCCGCGCATTGCCTAGCCTTGCATTGCCCTGCCTTATCCTTGCCTCACCTGACCGTGGCTTGCCTTGCGTTACCCTTTCCTTGCCTTGCCGTGCATTTCCTAGCCGTGTGTTGTCGTGCCTTAGCCTTGTTACCCCTTGCCGTGCCGTTCCTTCCGTTACCCTTGCCTTCCCTTGCTTTCCCTTTCCTTCCTTGCATTCCGTTACTCCTTGCTTGCTTTCCGTGCATTGCCTAGCCTTGCGTTGGCTTTCCTTAGCCTTGCCTCGCCTGACCGTGCTTTCCCATGCGTTACCCTTTCCTTGCCTTGCCGTGCATTGCCTAGCGTGCGTTGTCGTGCCTTAGCATTGTTTCCCCTTGCCGTGCCGTTCCTTCCGTTACACTTGCCTTTATTTGCTTTCCCTTGCCTTCCTTACCTTCCGTTACTCTTTGCTTGCCTTCCGTGCATTGCCAAGCCTTGCGTTGTCGTGCCTTAGCCTTGCCTCCCCTGACCGTGCTTTCCCATGCGTTACCCTTTCCTTGCCTTGCCGTGCATTGCCTAGCGTGCGTTGTCGTGCCTTAGACTTGTTTCCCCTTGCCGTGCCGTTCCTTCCGTTACCATTGCCTTTACTTGCTTTCCCTTGCCTTCCTTACCTTCCGTTACCCTTTGCTTGCCTTCCCTGCATTGCCTAGCCTTGCGTTGTCGTTCCTTAGGCTTATCTCGCCTGACCGTGCCTTCCTTTGCTTTAAGCTTTACTTGCATTGTCGTGCCTTGCCTAGCCTTGCGTTGTCGTGCATTAGCCTTGCCTAGCCTCACCGTGCCTTGCCTTGCGTTACCCTTTCCTTGCCTTGCCGTGCATTTCCTAGCCGTGTGTTGTCGTGCCTTAGCCTTGTTTCCCCTTGCCGTTGCGTGCCTTTTGTTACACTTGCCTTGCCTGGCTTTGCCTTGCCTTCCTTTCCTTCCGTTACTCATTCCTTGCCTTGCCGTGCATTGCCTAGCCCTGCGTTGTCGTGCCTTAGCCTTGTTACCCCTTGCCGTGCCGTTCCTTCCGTTACCCTTGCCTTCCCTTGCTTTCCCTTGCCTTCCTTGCGTTCCGTTACTCTTTGCTTGCTTTCCGTGCATTGCCTAGCCTTGCGTTGTCATGCCTTAGGCTTGCCTCGCCTGACCGTGCTTTCCCATGCGTTACCCTTTCCTTGCCTTGCCGTGCATTGCCTAGCGTGCGTTGTCGTGCCTTAGCCTTGTTTCCCCTTGCCGTGCCGTTCCTTCCGTTACACTTGCCTTTCTTTGCTTTCCCTTGCCTTCCTTACCTTCCGTTACTCTTTGCTTGCCTTCCGTGCATTGCCTAGCCTTGCGTTGTCGTGCCTTAGCCTTATCTCGCCTGACCGTGCCTTCCTTTGCTTTAAGCTTTCCTTGCATTGTCGTGCATTGCCTAGCCTTGCGTTGTCGTGCATTAGCCTTGCCTAGCCTCACCGTGCCTTGCCTTGCGTTACCCTTTCCTTGCCTTGCCGTGCATTGCCTAGCCGTGCGTTGTCGTGCCTTAGCCTTGATTCCCCTTGCCGTGGCGTGCCTTTTGTTACACTTGCCTTGCCTGGCTTTGCCTTGCCTTCCTTTCCTTCCGTTACTCTTTACTTGCCTTGCCGTGCATTGCCTAGCCTTGCATTGTCGTGCCTTATCCTTGCCTCACCTGACCGTGCCTTCCCCTGCGTTACCCTTTCGTGCCTTGCCGTGCATTGCCTAGCCCTGCGTTGTCGTGCCTTAGCCTTCTTACCCCTTGCCGTGCAGTTCCTTCCGTTACCCTTGCCTTCCCTTGCTTTCCCTTGCCTTCCTTGCGTTCCGTTACTCTTTGCTTGCTTTCCGTGCATTGCCTAGCCTTGCGTTGTCATGCCTTAGCCTTGCCTCGCGTGACCGTGCTTTCCCATGCGTTACCCTTTCCTTGCCTTGCCGTTCATTGCCTAGCGTTCGGTGTCGTGCCTTAGACTTGTTCCCCCTTGCCGTGCCGTTCCTTCCGTTACCCTTGCCTTTCCTTGCTTTTCCTTGCCTTCCTTACCTTCCGTTACTCTTTGCTTGCCTTCCCTGAATTGCCTAGCCTTGCGTTGTCTTGCCTTTGCCTTATCTCGCCTGACCTTGCCTTCCTTTGCTTTAAGCTTTCCTTGCATTGTCGTGCATTGCCTAGCCTTGCGTTTTCGTGCATTAGCCTTGTCTAGCCTCACCGTGCATTGCCTTGCGTTACCCTTTGCTTGCCTTGCCGTGCATTGCCTAGCCGTGCGTTGTCGTGCCTTAGCCTTCTTTCCCCTTGCCGTGCAGTTCCTTCCGTTACACTTGCCTTTCTTTGCTTTCCCTTGCCTTCCTTACCTTCCGTTACTCTTTGCTTGCCTTCCGTGCATTGCCTAGCCTTGCGTTGTCGTGCCTTAGCCTTGCCTCGCCTGAACGTGCTTTCCCATGCGTTACCCTTTCCTTGTCTTGCCGTGCATTGCCCAGCCTGCGTTGCCGTGCCTTAGCCTTGTTTCCCCTTGCCGTGCAATTCCTTCCGTTACCCTTGCCTTTCCTTGCTTTTCCTTGCCTTGCTTACCTTCCGTTACTCTTTGCTTCCCTTCCCTGCATTGCCTAGCCTTGCATTGTCGTGCCTTAGCCTTATCTCGCCTGACCGTGCCTTCCTTTGCTTTAAGCTTTCCTTGCATTGTCGTGCATTGCCTAGCCTTGCGTTGTCGTGCATTAGCCTTGCCTAGCCTCACCGTGCCTTGCCTTGCGTTACCCTTTCCTTGCCTTGCCGTGCATTGCCTAGCCGTGCGTTGTCGTGCCTTAGCCTTGTTTCCCCTTGCCGTGGCGTGCCTTTTGTTACACTTGCCTTTCCTGGCTTTGACTTGCCTTCCTTTCCTTCCGTTACTCTTTCCTTGCCTTGCCGTGCATTGCCTAGCCTTGCATTGTCCTGCCTTATCCTTGCCTCACCTGACCGTGCCTTCCACTGCGTTACCCTTTCCTTGCCTTGCCGTGCATTGCCTAGCGTTCGGTGTCGTGCCTTAGACTTGTTTCCCCTTGCCGTGCCGTTCCTTCCGTTACCCTGGGCTTTCCTTCCTTTTCCTTGCCTTGCTTACCTTCCGTTACTCTTTGCTTGCCTTCCCTGAATTGCCTAGCCTTGCGTTGTCGTGCCTTAGCCTTATCTCGCCTAACCGTGCCTTCCTTTGCTTTAAGCTTTCCTTGCATTGTCTTGCATTGCCTAGCCTTGCGTTGTCGTGCATTAACCTTGCCTAGCCTCACCGTGCCTTGCCTTGCGTTACCCTTTCCTTGCCTTGCCGTGCATTTCCTAGCCGTGTGTTGTCGTGCCTTAGCCTTCTTACCCCTTGCCGTGCCGTTCCTTCCGTTACCCTTGCCTTCCCTGGCTTTCCCTTTCCTTCCTTGCATTCCGTTACTCCTTGCTTGCTTTCCGTGCATTGCCTAGCCTTGCGTTGGCTTTCCTTAGCCTTGCCTCGCCTGACCGTGCTTTCCCATGCGTTACCCTTTCCTTGCCTTGCCGTGCATTGCCTAGCGTGCGTTGTCGTGCCTTAGCCTTGTTTCCCCTTGCCGTGCCGTTCCTTCCGTTACACTTGCCTTTCTTTGCTTTCCCTTGCCTTCCTTACCTTCCGTTACTCTTTGCTTGCCTTCCCTGCATTGCCTAGCGTTGCGTTGTCGTGCCTTAGCCTTATCTCGCCTGACCGTGCCTTCCTTTGCTTTAAGCTTTACTTGCATTGTCGTGCATTGCCTAGCCTTGCGTTGTCGTGCATTAGCCTTGCCTAGCCTCACCGTGCCTTCCCTTGCGTTACCCTTTCCTTGCCTTGCCGTGCATTTCCTAGCCGTGTGTTGAAGTGCCTTAGCCTTGTTTCCCCTTGCCGTTGCGTGCCTTTTGTTACACTTGGCTTGCCTGGCTTTGCCTTGCCTTCCTTTCCTTCCGTTACTCTTTCCTTGCCTTGCCGTGCATTGCCTAGCCCTGCGTTGTCGTGCCTTAGCCTTGTTACCCCTTGCCGTGCCGTTCCTTCCGTTACCCTTGCCTTCCCTTGCTTTCCCTTGCCTTCCTTGCGTTCCGTTACTCTTTGCTTGCTTTCCGTGCATTGCCTAGCCTTGCGTTGTCATGCCTTAGGCTTGCCTCGCCTGACCGTGCTTTCCCATGCGTTACCCTTTCCTTGCCTTGCCCTGCATTGCCTAGCGTGCGTTGTCGTGCCTTAGCCTTGTTTCCCCTTGCCGTGCCGTTCCTTCCGTTACACTTGCCTTTCTTTGCTTTCCCTTGCCTTCCTTACCTTCCGTTACTCTTTGCTTGCCTTCCCTGCATTGCCTAGCGTTGCGTTGTCGTGCCTTAGCCTTATCTCGCCTGACCGTGCCTTCCTTTGCTTTAAGCTTTCCTTGCATTGTCGTGCATTGCCTAGCCTTGCGTTGTCGTGCATTAGCCTTGCCTAGCCTCACCGTGCCTTGCCTTGCGATACCCTTTCCTTGCCTTGCCGTGCATTGCCTAGCCGTGCGTTGTCGTGCCTTAGCCTTGTTTCCCCTTGCCGTGGCGTGCCTTTTGTTACACTTGCCTTTCCTGGCTTTGACTTGCCTTCCTTTCCTTCCGTTACACTTTCCTTGCCTTGCCGTGCATTGCCTAGCCTTGCATTGTCGTGCCTTATCCTTGCCTCAGCTGACCGTGCTTCGCCTGCGTTACCCTTTCCTTGCCTTGCCGTGCATTGCCTAGCCCTGCGTTGCAGTGCCTTAGCCTTGTTACCCCTTACAGTGCTGTTCCTTCCGTTACCCTTGCCTTCCATTGCTTTCCCTTGCCTTCCTTGCGTTACGTTACTCTTTGCTTGCTTTCCGTGCATTGCCTAGCCTTGCGTTGTCATGCCTTAGCCTTGCATCGCCTGACCGTGCTTTCCCATGCGTTACCCTTTCCTTGCCTTTCCGTGCATTGCCTAGCCGTGCGTTGTCGTGCCTTAGCCTTGTTTCCCCTTGCCGTGCCGTTCCTTCCGTTACACTTGCCTTTCCTTCCTTTCCCTTGCCTTCCTTACCTTCCGTTACTCTTTGCTTGCTTTCCGTGCATTGCCTAGCCTTGCGTTGTCGTGCCTTAGCGTTGCCTCGCCTGACCGTGCTTTCAAATGCGTTACCCTTTCCTTGCCTTGCCGTTCATTGCCTAGCGTTCGGTGTCGTGCCTTAGACTTGTTTCCCCTTGCCGTGCCGTTCCTTCCGTTACCCTGGCCTTTGCTTCCTTTTCCTTGCCCTGCTTACCTTCCGTTACTCTTTGCTTGCCTTCCCTGAATTGCCTAGCTTTGCGTTGTCGTGCCTTAGCCTTATCTCGCCTGACCGTGCCTTCCTTTGCTTTAAGCTTTCCTTGCATTGTCGTGCATTGCCTAGCCTTGCGTTGTCGTGCATTAACCTTGCCTAGCCTCACCGTGCCTTGCCTTGCGTTACCCTTTGCTTGCCTTGCCGTGCATTGCCTAGCCGTGCGTTGTCGTGCCTTAGCCTTGTTTCCCCTTGCCGTGCAGTTCCTTCCGTTACACTTGCCTTTCTTTGCTTTCCCTTGCCTTCCTTACCTTCCGTTACTCTTTGCTTGCCTTCCGTGCATTGCCTAGCCTTGCGTTGTCGTGCCTTAGCCTTGCCTCGCCTGAACGTGCTTTCCCATGCGTTACCCTTTCCTTGCCTTGCCGTTCATTGCCTAGCGTTCGGTGTCGTGCCTTAGACTTGTTTCCCCTTGCCGTGCCGTTCCTTCCGTTACCCTGGCCTTTCCTTCCTTTTCCTTGCCTTGCTTACCTTCCGTTACTCTTTGCTTGCCTTCCCTGAATTTCCTAGCCTTGCGTTGTCGTGCCTTAGCCTTATCTCGCCTGACCTTGCCTTCCTTTGCTTTAAGCTTTCCTTGCATTGTCGTGCATCGCCTAGCCTTGCGTTTTCGTGCATTAGCCTTGCCTAGCCTCACCGTGCCTTTCCTTGCGTTACCCTTTGCTTGCCTTGCCGTGCATTGCCTAGCCGTGCGTTTTCGTGCCTTAGCCTTGTTTCCCCTTGCCGTGCCGTTCCTTCCGTTACACTTGCCTTTCTTTGCTTTCCCTTTCCTTCCTTACCTTCCGTTTCTCTTTGCTTGCCTTCCGTGCATTGCCTAGCCTTGCGTTGTCGTGCATTAGCCTTGCCTCTCCTGACCGTGGCTTGCCTTGCGTTACACATTCCTTGCCTTGCCGTGCATTGCCTAGCCGTGCGTTGTCTTGCATTAGCCTTGTCTTGCCTTACCGTGCCTTGCCTTTCGTTACCCTTTCCTTGCCTGGCCGTGCATTCCCTAGCCGTGCGTTGCCGTTCCTTAGCCTTGTTTCCCCTTGCCGTGCCTTGCCTTTCGTTACACTTGCCTTGCCTTGCTTTGCCTTGCCTTCCTTTCCTTCCGTTACTCTTTCCTTGCCTAGCCGTGCACTGCCTAGCCTTGCGTTGTCGTGCATTAGCCTTGCCTCCCCAAACCGTGCCTTGCCTTGCGTTACCATTTCCTTGCCTTGCCCTGCATTGCCTAGCCGTGCGTTGCCGTGCCTTAGCCTTGTTTCCCCTTGCCGTGCCGTTCCTTCCGGTAACCTTGCCTTCCCTTGCTTTCCCTTGCCTTCCTTGCGTTCCGTTACTCTTTGCTTGCCTTCCGTGCATTGCCTAGCCTTTCGTTGTCGTGCCTTAGCCTTGTTTCCCCTTGCCATAGCCTTGCTTGCGTTGCCTTGCTTGGCCTTGCCTTCCTTGCTTTCCGTTACTCTTTGCTTGCCTTCCGTGCATTGCCTAGCCTTGCGTGGTCGTGCCTTAGCCTTTTTTCACCTTGCCATAGCCTTGCATGCGTTGCCTTGCTTTGCCTTGCATTCCTTGCCTTCCGTTACTCTTTGCTTGCTTTCCGTGCATTGCCTAGCCTTGCGTTGTCGTGCATTAGACTTGCCTCCCCAAACCGTGCCTTGCCTCGTGTTACCCTTTCCTTACCTTACCCTGCATTGCCTAGCCCTGTGTTGTCGTGCCTTAGCCTTGTTTCCCCTTGCCGTGCCGTTCCTTCCGTTACCCTTGCCTTCCCTTGCTTTCCCTTGCTTTCCTTGCCTTCCGTTACTCTTCGCTTTTCTTTCGTGCATTGCCTAGCCTTGCGTTGTCGTGCCTTAGCCTTGCCTCGCCAGACAGTGCCTTGCCTTGCGTTACCCTTTCCTTGCCTTGCCGTGCACTGCCTAGCCTTGCCTTGTCGTGCATTAGCCTTGCCTTGCCTGACCGTGCCTTGCCTGGCGTTACCATTTCCTTGCCTTGCCGTGCATTGCCTAGCCGTGCGTTGTCGTGCCTTAGCCTTGTTTCCCCGTGCCGTGCCGTTCCTTCCGTTACCCTTGCCTTGCCTTGCTTTCCCTTGCCTTCCTTGGTTTCCGTTACTCTTTGCTTGCCTTCCGTGCATTGCCTATCCTTGCGCTGTCATGCATCAGCCTTGCCTTGCCTCAGAGTGCCTTGCCTTGCGTTACCTTTTCCTTGGCTGGCCGTGCATTGCCTAGTCGTGCGTTGTGGTGCCTTAGCCTTGTTTCACCTTGCCATAGCCTTGCTTGCTTTGCCTTGCTTTCCCTTGCCTTCCTTGCCTTCCGTTACTCTTTGCTTGCCTTCCGTGCATTGCCTAGCCGTGCCTTGTCGTGCCTTAGCCTTGTTTCCCCTTGCCGTGCCGTTCCTTCCGTTACCCTGGCCTTTCCTTCCTTTTCCTTGCCTTGCTTACCTTCCGTTACTCTTTGCTTGCCTTCCCTGAATTTCCTAGCCTTGCGTTGTCGTGCCTTAGCCTTATCTCGCCTGACCTTGCCTTCCTTTGCTTTAAGCTTTCCTTGCATTGTCGTGCATCGCCTAGCTTTGCGTTTTCGTGCATTAGCCTTGCCTAGCCTCACCGTGCCTTTCCTTGCGTTACCCTTTGCTTGCCTTGCCGTGCATTGCCTAGCCGTGCCTTGTCGTGCCTTAGCCTTGTTTCCCCTTGCCGTGCCGTTCCTTCCGTTACACTTGCCTTCCTTGCTTTCCCTTTCCTTCCTTCCTTCCGTTACTCTTTGCTTGCCTTCCGTGCATTGCCTAGCCTTGCGTTGTCGTGCCTTAGCCTTGCCTCGCCTGACCGTGCTTTCCCATGCGTTACCCTTTCCTTGCCTTGCCGTGCATTGCCTAGCGTGCGTTGTCGTGCCTTAGCCTTGTTTCCCCTTGCCGTGCCGTTCCTTCCGTTACCTTCCGTTACCTTCCGTTCTCTTTGCTTGCCTTCCGTGCATTGCCTAGCCTTGCGTTGTCGTGCCTTAGCCTTATCTCGCCTGACCGTGCCTTCCTTTGCTTTAAGCTTTCCTTGCATTGTCGTGCATTGCCTAGCCTTGCGTTGTCGTGCATTAACCTTGCCTAGCCTCACCGTGCCTTGCCTTGCGTTACCCTTTCCTTGCCTTGCCGTGCATTTCCTAGCCGTGTGTTGTCGTGCCTTAGCCTTGTTACCCCTTGCCGTGCCGTTCCTTCCGTTACCCTTGCCTTCCCTTGCTTTCCCGTTCCTTCCTTGCATTCCGTTACTCCTGGCTTGCTTTCCGTGCATTGCCTAGCCTTGCGTTGGCTTTCCTTAGCCTTGCCTCGCCTGACCGTGCTTTCCCATGCGTTACCCTTTCCTTGCCTTGCCGTGCATTGCCTAGCGTTCGGTGTCGTGCCTTAGCCTTGTTCCCCCTTGCCGTTGCGTGCCTTTTGTTACACTTGCCTTGCCTGGCTTTGCCTTGCCTTCCTTTCCTTCCGTTACTCTTTCCTTGCCTTGCCGTGCATTGCCTAGCCCTGCGTTGTCGTGCCTTAGTCTTGTTACCCCTTGCCGTGCCGTTCCTTCCGTTACCCTTGCCTTCCCTTGCTTTCCCTTGCCTTCCTTGCGTTCCGTTACTCTTTGCTTGCTTTCCGTGCATTGCCTAGCCTTGCGTTTTCGTGCCTTAGCCTTATCTCGCCTGACCGTGCCTTCCTTTGCTTTAAGCTTTACTTGCATTGTCGTGCATTGCCTAGCCTTGCGTTGTCGTGCATTAGCCTTGCCTAGCCTCACCGTGCCTTGCCTTGCGTTACTCTTTCCTTGCCTTGCCGTGCATTGCCTAGCCTTGCATTGTCGTGCCTTATCCTTGCCTCACCTGACCGTGCCTTCCCCTGCGTTACCCTTTCCTTGCCTTGCCGTGCATTGCCTAACCCTGCGTTGCCGTGCCTTAGCCTTGTTTCCCCTTGCCGTGCCGTTCCTTCCGTTACTTGCCTTGCCTTCCCTTGCTTTCCCTTGCCTTCCTTCCATTCCGTTACTTCCTTGCTTGCTTTCTGCCGTGCATTGCCTAGCCTTGCGTTGTCGTGCCTTAGCCTTGCCTCGCCTGACCGTGCCTTCCCATGCGTTACCCTTTCCTTGCCTTGCCGTGCATTGCCTAGCCGTGCGTTGTCGTGCCTTAGCCTTGTTTCCCCTTGCCGTGCCGTTCCTTCCGTTACACTTGCCTTTCCTTGCTTTCCCTTGCCTTCCTTAACTTCCGTTACTCTTTGCTTGCCTTCCGTGCATTGCCTAGCCTTGCGTTGTCGTGCCTTAGCCTTGCCTCGCCTGACCGTGCTTTCCCATGCGTTACCCTTTCCTTGCCTTGCCGTGCATTGCCTAGCCTGCGTTGCCGTGCCTTAGCCTTGTTTCCCCTTGCCGTGCCGTTCCTTCCGTTACCCTTGCCTTTCCTTGCTTTTCCTTGCCTTGCTTACCTTCCGTTACTCTTTGCTTGCCTTCCCTGCATTGCCTAGCCTTGCGTTGTCGTGCCTTAGCCTTATCTCGCCTGACCGTGCCTTCCTTTGCTTTAAGCTTTCCTTGCATTGTCGTGCATTGCCTAGCCTTGCGTTGTCGTGCATTAGCCTTGCCTAGCCTCACCGTGCCTTCCTTGCGTTACCCTTTCCTTGCCTTGCCGTGCATTGCCTAGCCGTGCGTTGTCGTCCCTTAGCCTTGTTTCCCCTTGCCGTGGCGTGCCTTTTTTACACTTGCCTTTCCTGGCTTTGACCTTGCCTTCCTTTCCTTCCGTTACTCTTTCCTTGCCTTGCCGTGCATTGCCTAGCCTTGCATTGTCGTGCCTTATCCTTGCCTCACCTGACCGTGCCTTCCCCTGCGTTACCCTTTCCTTGCCTTGCCGTGCATTGCCTAGCCCTGCGTTGTCGTGCCTTAGCCTTGTTACCCCTTGCCGTGCCGTTCCTTCCGTTACCTTGCCTTCCCTTGCTTTCCCTTGCCTTCCTTACGTTCCGTTTCTCTTTGCTTGCTTTCCGTGCATTGCCTAGCCTTGCGTTGTCGTGCCTTAGCCTTGCCTCGCCTGACCGTGCTTTCCCATGCGTTACCCTTTCCTTGCCTTGCCGTGCATTGCCTAGCCGTGCGTTGTCGTGCCTTAGCCTTGTTTCCCCTTGCCGTGCCGTTCCTTCCGTTACCACTTGCCTTTCCTTGCTTTCCCTTGCCTTCCTTACCTTCCGTTACTCTTTGCTTGCCTTCCGTGCATTGCCTAGCCTTGCGTTGTCGTGCCTTAGCGTTGCCTCGCCTGACCGTGCTTTCAAATGCGTTACCCTTTCCTTGCCTTGACGTTCATTGCCTAGCGTTCGGTGTCGTGCCTTAGACTTGTTTCCCCTTGCCGTGCCGTTCCTTCCGTTACCCTGGCCTTTCCTTCCTTTTCCTTTCCTTGCTTGTCCTTCCGTTACTCTTTGCTTGCCTTCCCTGAATTGCCTAGCCTTGCGTTGTCGTGCCTTAGCCTTATCTCGCCTGACCGTGCCTTCCTTTGCTTTAAGCTTTCCTTGCATTGTCGTGCATTGCCTAGCCTTGCGTTGGCTTTCCTTAGCCTTGCCTCGCCTGACCGTGCTTTCCCATGCGTTACCCTTTCCTTGCCTTGCCGTGCATTGCCTAGGGTGCGTTGTCGTGCCTTAGCCTTGTTTCCCCTTGCCGTTGCGTGCCTTTTGTTACACTTGCCTTGCCTGGCTTTGCCTTGCCTTCCTTTCCTTCCGTTACTCTTTCCTTGCCTTGCCGTGCATTGCCTAGCCCTGCGTTGTCGTGCCTTAGTCTTGTTACCCCTTGCCGTGCCGTTCCTTCCGTTACCCTTGCCTTCCCTTGCTTTCCCTTGCCTTCCTTGCGTTCCGTTACTCTTTGCTTGCTTTCCGTGCATTGCCTAGCCTTGCGTTTTCGTGCCTTAGCCTTATCTCGCCTGACCGTGCCTTCCTTTGCTTTAAGCTTTACTTGCATTGTCGTGCATTGCCTAGCCTTGCGTTGTCGTGCATTAGCCTTGCCTAGCCTCACCGTGCCTTGCCTTGCGTTACTCTTTCCTTGCCTTGCCGTGCATTGCCTAGCCTTGCATTGTCGTGCCTTATCCTTGCCTCACCTGACCGTGCCTTCCCCTGCGTTACCCTTTCCTTGCCTTGCCGTGCATTGCCTAACCCTGCGTTGCCGTGCCTTAGCCTTGTTTCCCCTTGCCGTGCCGTTCCTTCCGTTACCCTTGCCTTCCCTTGCTTTCCCTTTCCTTCCTTGCATTCCGTTACTCCTTGCTTGCTTTCTGTGCATTGCCTAGCCTTGCGTTGGCTTTCCTTAGCCTTGCCTCGCCTGACCGTGCTTTCCCATGCGTTACCCTTTCCTTGCCTTGCCGTGCATTGCCTAGCGTGCGTTGTCGTGCCTTAGCCTTGTTTCCCCTTGCCGTGCAGTTCCTTCCGTTACACTTGCCTTTCTTTGCTTTCCCTTGCCTTCCTTAACTTCCGTTACTCTTTGCTTGCCTTCCGTGCATTGCCTAGCCTTGCGTTGTCGTGCCTTAGCCTTGCCTCGCCTGAACGTGCTTTCCCATGCGTTACCCTTTCCTTGCCTTGCCGTGCATTGCCCAGCCTGCGTTGCCGTGCCTTAGCCTTGTTTCCCCTTGCCGTGCAATTCCTTCCGTTACCCTTGCCTTTCCTTGCTTTTCCTTGCCTTGCTTACCTTCCATTACTCTTTGCTTCCCTTCCCTGCATTGCCTAGCCTTGCGTTGTCGTGCCTTAGCCTTATCTCGCCTGACCGTGCCTTCCTTTGCTTTAAGCTTTCCTTGCATTGTCGTGCATTGCCTAGCCTTGCGTTGTCGTGCATTAGCCTTGCCTAGCCTCACCGTGCCTTGCCTTGCGTTACCCTTTCCTTGCCTTGCCGTGCATTGCCTAGCCGTGCGTTGTCGTCCCTTAGCCTTGTTTCCCCTTGCCGTGGCGTGCCTTTTGTTACACTTGCCTTTCCTGGCTTTGACTTGCCTTCCTTTCCTTCCGTTACTCTTTCCTTGCCTTTCCGTGCATTGCCTAGCCGTGCGTTGTCGTGCCTTAGCCTTGTTTCCCCTTGCCGTGCCGTTCCTTCCGTTACACTTGCCTTTCCTTCCTTTCCCTTGCCTTCCTTACCTTCCGTTACTTGGCTTCCGTTACTCTTTGCTTGCCTTCCCTGAATTGCCTAGCCTTGCGTTGTCGTGCCTTAGCCTTATCTCGCCTGACCGTGCCTTCCTTTGCTTTAAGCTTTCCTTGCATTGTCGTGCATTGCCTAGCCTTGCATTGTCGTGCCTTATCCTTGCCTCACCTGACCGTGCCTTCCCCTGCGTTACCCTTTCCTTGCCTTGCCGTGCATTGCCTAGCCCTGCGTTGCCGTGCCTTAGCCTTGTTACCCCTTACAGTGCCGTTCCTTCCGTTACCCTTGCCTTCCCTTGCTTTCCCTTGCCTTCCTTGCGTTCCGTTACTCTTTGCTTGCTTTCCGTGCATTGCCTAGCCTTGCGTTGTCATGCGTTAGCCTTGCATCGCCTGACCGTGCTTTCCCATGCGTTGCCCTTTCCTTGCCTTTCCGTGCATTGCCTAGCCGTGCGTTGTCGTGCCTTAGCCTTGTTTCCCCTTGCCGTGCCGTTCCTTCCGTTACACTTGCCTTTCCTTCCTTTCCCTTGCCTTCCTTACCTTCCGTTACTCTTTGCTTGCCTTCCGTGCATTGCCTAGCCTTGCGTTGTCGTGCCTTAGCGTTGCCTCGCCTGACCGTGCTTTCAAATGCGTTACCCTTTCCTTGCCTTGACGTTCATTGCCTAGCGTTCGGTGTCGTGCCTTAGACTTGTTTCCCCTTGCCGTGCCGTTCCTTCCTTTACCCTGGCCTTTCCTTCCTTTTCCTTTCCTTGCTTGCCTTCCGTTACTCTTTGCTTGCCTTCCCTGAATTGCCTAGCCTTGCGTTGTCGTGCCTTAGCCTTATCTCGCCTGACCGTGCCTTCCTTTGCTTTAAGCTTTCCTTGCATTGTCGTGCATTGCCTAGCCTTGCGTTGGCTTTCCTTAGCCTTGCCTCGCCTGACCGTGCTTTCCCATGCGTTACCCTTTCCTTGCCTTGCCGTGCATTGCCTAGGGTGCGTTGTCGTGCCTTAGCCTTGTTTCCCCTTGCCGTTGCGTGCCTTTTGTTACACTTGCCTTGCCTGGCTTTGCCTTGCCTTCCTTTCCTTCCGTTACTCTTTCCTTGCCTTGCCGTGCATTGCCTAGCCCTGCGTTGTCGTGCCTTAGTCTTGTTACCCCGTGCCGTGCCGTTCCTTCCGTTACCCTTGCCTTCCCTTGCTTTCCCTTGCCTTCCTTGCGTTCCGTTACTCTTTGCTTGCTTTCCGTGCATTGCCTAGCCTTGCGTTGTCGTGCCTTAGCCTTATCTCGCCTCACCGTGCCTTCCTTTGCTTTAAGCTTTACTTGCATTGTCGTGCATTGCCTAGCCTTGCGTTGTCGTGCATTAGCCTTGCCTAGCCTCACCGTGCCTTGCCTTGCGTTACTCTTTCCTTGCCTTGCCGTGCATTGCCTAGCCTTGCATTTTCGTGCATTAGCCTTGCCTAGCCTGACCGTGCCTTCCCCTGCGTTACCCTTTCCTTGCCTTGCCGTGCATTGCCTAACCCTGCGTTGCCGTGCCTTAGCCTTGTTTCCCCTTGCCGTGCCGTTCCTTCCGTTACCCTTGCCTTCCCTTGCTTTCCCTTTCCTTCCTTGCATTCCGTTACTCCTTGCTTGCTTTCTGTGCATTGCCTAGCCTTGCGTTGGCTTTCCTTAGCTTTGCCTCGCCTGACCGTGCTTTCCCATGCGTTACCCTTTCCTTGCCTTGCCGTGCATTGCCTAGCGTGCGTTGTCGTGCCTTAGCCTTGTTTCCCCTTGCCGTGCAGTTCCTTCCGTTACACTTGCCTTTCTTTGCTTTCCCTTGCCTTCCTTAACTTCCGTTACTCTTTGCTTGCCTTCCGTGCATTGCCCAGCCTTGCGTTGTCGTGCCTTAGCCTTGCCTCGCCTGAACGTGCTTTCCCATGCGTTACCCTTTCCTTGCCTTGCCGTGCATTGCCCAGCCTGCGTTGCCGTGCCTTAGCCTTGTTTCCCCTTGCCGTGCAATTCCTTCCGTTACCCTTGCCTTTCCTTGCTTTTCCTTGCCTTGCTTACCTTCCATTACTCTTTGCTTCCCTTCCCTGCATTGCCTAGCCTTGCGTTGTCGTGCCTTAGCCTTATCTCGCCTGACCGTGCCTTCCTTTGCTTTAAGCTTTCCTTGCATTGTCGTGCATTGCCTAGCCTTGCGTTGTCGTGCATTAGCCTTGCCTAGCCTCACCGTGCCTTGCCTTGCGTTACCCTTTCCTTGCCTTGCCGTGCATTGCCTAGCCGTGCGTTGTCGTCCCTTAGCCTTGTTTCCCCTTGCCGTGGCGTGCCTTTTGTTACACTTGCCTTTCCTGGCTTTGACTTGCCTTCCTTTCCTTCCGTTACTCTTTCCTTGCCTTGCCGTGCATTGCCTAGCCTTGCATTGTCGTGCCTTATCCTTGCCTCACCTGACCGTGCCTTCCCCTGCGTTACCCTTTCCTTGCCTTGCCGTGCATTGCCTAGCGTGCGTTGTCGTGCCTTAGCCTTGTTTCCCCTTGCCGTGCCGTTCCTTCCGTTACACTTGCCTTTCCTTGCTTTCCCTTGCCTTCCTTACCTTCCTTTACTCTTTGCTTGCCTTCCGTGCATTGCCTAGCCTTGCGTTGTCGTGCCTTAGCCTTGCCTCGCCTGACCGTGCTTTCCCATGCGTTACCCTTTCCTTGCCTTTCCGTGCATTGCCTAGCCGTGCGTTGTCGTGCCTTAGCCTTGTTTCCCCTTGCCGTGCCGTTCCTTCCGTTACACTTGCCTTTCCTTCCTTTCCCTTGCCTTCCTTACCTTCCGTTACTCTTTGCTTGCCTTCCGTGCATTGCCTAGCCTTGCGTTGTCGTGCCTTAGCGTTGCCTCGCCTGACCGTGCTTTCAAATGCGTTACCCTTTCCTTGCCTTGACGTTCATTGCCTAGCGTTCGGTGTCGTGCCTTAGACTTGTTTCCCCTTGCCGTGCCGTTCCTTCCTTTACCCTGGCCTTTCCTTCCTTTTCCTTTCCTTGCTTGCCTTCCGTTACTCTTTGCTTGCCTTCCCTGAATTGCCTAGCCTTGCGTTGTCGTGCCTTAGCCTTATCTCGCCTGACCGTGCCTTCCTTTGCTTTAAGCTTTCCTTGCATTGTCGTGCATTGCCTAGCCTTGCGTTGTCGTGCATTAACCTTGCCTAGCCTCACCGTGCCTTGCCTTGCGTTACCCTTTCCTTGCCTTGCCGTGCATTTCCTAGCCGTGTGTTGTCGTGCCTTAGCCTTGTTACCCCTTGCCGTGCCGTTCCTTCCGTTACCCTTGCCTTCCCTTGCTTTCCCTTTCCTTCCTTGCATTCCGTTACTCCTTGCTTGCTTTCCGTGCATTGCCTAGCCTTGCGTTGGCTTTCCTTAGCCTTGCCTCGCCTGACCGTGCTTTCCCATGCGTTACCCTTTCCTTGACTTGCCGTGCATTGCCTAGCGTGCGTTGTCGTGCCTTAGCCTTGTTTCCCCTTGCCGTGCCGTTCCTTCCGTTACACTGGCCTTTCTTTGCTTTCCCTTGCCTTCCTTACCTTCCGTTACTCTTTGCTTGCCTTCCGTGCATTGCGAAGCCTTGCGTTGTCGTGCCTTAGCCTTGCCTCCCCTGACCGTGCTTTCCCATGCCTTACCCTTTCCTTGCCTTGCCGTGCATTGCCTAGCGTGCGTTGTCGTGCCTTAGACTTGTTTCCCCTTGCCGTGCCGTTCCTTCCGTTACCATTGCCTTTCCTTGCTTTCCCTTGCCTTCCTTACCTTCCGTTACTCTTTGCTTGCCTTCCCTGCATTGCCTAGCCTTGCGTTGTCGTGCCTTAGCCTTATCTCGCCTGACCGTGCCTTCCTTTGCTTTAAGCTTTACTTGCATTGTCGTGCATTGCCTAGCCTTGCGTTGTCGTGCATTAGCCTTGCCTAGCCTCACCGTGCCTTGCCTTGCGTTACCCTTTCCTTGCCTTGCCGTGCATTTCCTAGCCGTGTGTTGTCGTGCCTTAGCCTTGTTTCCCCTTGCCGTTGCGTGCCTTTTGTTACACTTGCCTTCCCTTGCTTTCCCTTGCCTTCCTTGCGTTCCGTTACTCTTTCCTTGCTTTCCGTGCATTGCCTAGCCTTGCGTTGTCATGCCTTAGGCTTGCCTCGCCTGACCGTGCTTTCCCATGCGTTACCCTTTCCTTGCCTTGCCGTGCTTTGCCTAGCGTGCGTTGTCGTGCCTTAGCCTTGTTTCCCCTTGCCGTGCCGTTCCTTCCGTTACACTTGCTTTCTTTGCTTTCCCTTGCCTTCCTTACCTTCCGTTACTCTTTGCTTGCCTTCCGTGCATTGCCTAGCCTTGCGTTGTCGTGCCTTAGCCTTATCTCGCCTGACCGTGCCTTCCTTTGCTTTAAGCTTTCCTTGCATTGTCGGGCATTGCCTAGCCTTGCGTTGTCGTGCATTAGCCTTGCCTAGCCTCACCGTGCCTTGCCTTGCGTTACACTTTCCTTGCCTTGCCGTGCATTGCCTAGCCGTGCGTTGTCGTGCCTTCGCCTTGATTCCCTTTGCCGTGGCGTGCCTTTTGTTACACTTGCCTTGCCTGGCTTTGCCTTGCCTTCCTTTCCTTCCGTTACTCTTTCCTTGCCTTGCCGTGCATTGCCTAGCCTTGCGTTGTCGTGCCTTAGCCTTGCCTCGCCTGAACGTGCTTTCCCATGCGTTACCCTTTCCTTGCCTTGCCGTGCATTGCCTAGCCTACGCTGCCGTGCCTTAGCCTTGTTTCCCCTTGCCGTGCCGTTCCTTCCGTTACCCTTACCTTCCCTTGCTTTCCCTTGCCTTCCTTGCGTTCCGTTACTCTTTGCTTGCTTTCCGTGCATTGCCTAGCCTTCCGTTGTCATGCCTTAGCCTTGCCTCGCCTGACCGTGCTTTCCCATACGTTACCCTTTCCTTGCCTTGCCGTGCATTGCCTAGCCTGCGTTGCCGTGCCTTAGCCTTGTTTATCCTTGCCGTGCCGTTCCTTCCGTTACCCTTGACTTTCCTTGCTTTTCCTTGCCTTGCTTACCTTCCGTTACTCTTTGCTTCCCTTCCCTGCATTGCCTAGCCTTGCGTTGTCGTGCCTTAGTCTTATCTCGCCTGACCGTGCCTTCCTTTGCTTTAAGCTTTCCTTGCATTGTCGTGCCTTGCCTAGCCTTGCGTTGTCGTGCATTAGCCTTGCCTAGCCTCACCGTGCCTTGCCTTGCGTTACCCTTTCCTTGCCTTGCCGTGCATTGCCTAGCCGTGCGTTGTCGTGCCTTAGCCTTGTTTCCCCTTGCCGTGGCGTGCCTTTTGTTACACTTGCCTTGCCTGGCTTTGCCTTGCCTTCCTTTCCTTCCGTTACTCTTTCCTTGCCTTGCCGTGCATTGCCTAGCCTTGCATTGTCGTGCCTTATCCTTGCCTCACCTGACCGTGCCTTCCCCTGCGTTACCCTTTCCTTGCCTTGCCGTGCATTGCCTAGCGTGCGTTGTCGTGCCTTAGCCTTGTTTCCCCTTGCCGTGCCGTTCCTTCCGTTACACTTGCCTTTCCTTGCTTTCCGTTGCCTTCCTTACCTTCCTTTACTCTTTGCTTGCCTTCCGTGCATTGCCTAGCCTTGCGTTGTCGTGCCTTAGCCTTGCCTCGCCTGACCGTGCTTTCCCATGCGTTACCCTTTCCTTGCCTTGCCGTGCATTGCCTAGCCGTGCGTTGTCGTGCCTTAGCCTTGTTTCCCCTTGCCGTGCCGTTCCTTCCGTTACACTTGCCTTTCACTGCTTTCCCTTGCCTTCCTTACCTTCCGTTACTCTATGCTTGCCTTCCGTGCATTGCCTAGCCTTGCGTTGTCGTGCCTTAGCGTTGCCTCGCCTGACCGTGCTTTCAAATGCTTTACACTTTCCTTGCCTTGCCGTTCATTGCCTAGCGTTCGGTGTCGTGCCTTAGACTTGTTTCCCCTTGCCGTGCCGTTTCTTCCGTTACCCTGGCCTGTCCTTCCTTTTCCTTGTCTAGCTTACCTTCCGTTACTCTTTGCTTGCCTTCCCTGAATTTCCTAGCCTTGCGTTGTCGTGCCTTAGCCTTATCTCGCCTGACCTTGCCTTCCTTTGCTTTAAGCTTTCCTTGCATTGTCGTGCATCGCCTAGCCTTGCGTTTTCGTGCATTAGCCTTGCCTAGCCTCACCGTGCCTTTCCTTGCGTTACCCTTTGCTTGCCTTGCCGTGCATTACCTAGCCGTGCGTTGTCGTGCCTTAGCCTTGTTTCCCCTAGCCGTGCCGTTCCTTCCGTTACACTTGCCTTTTTTTGCTTTCCCTTGCCTTCCTTACCTTCCGTTACTCTTTGCTTGCCTTCCGTGCATTGCCTAGCCTTGCGTTGTCGTGCCTTAGCCTTGCCTCGCCTGAACGTGCTTTCCCATGCGTTACCCTTTCCTTGCCTTGCCGTGCATTGCCTAGCCTACGTTGCCGTGCCTTAGCCTTGTTTCCCCTTGCCGTGCCGTTCCTTCCGTTACCCTTACCTTCCCTTGCTTTCCCTTGCCTTCCTTGCGTTCCGTTACTCTTTGCTTGCTTTCCGTGCGTTGCCTAGCCTTCCGTTGTCATGCCTTAGCCTTGCCTCGCCTGACCGTGCTTTCCCATGCGTTACCCTTTCCTTGCCTTGCCGTGCATTGCCTAGCCTGCGTTGCCGTGCCTTAGCCTTGTTTATCCTTGCCGTGCCGTTCCTTCCGTTACCCTTGACTTTCATTGCTTTTCCTTGCCTTGCTTACCTTCCGTTACTCTTTGCTTCCCTTCCCTGCATTGCCTAGCCTTGCGTTGTCGTGCCTTAGTCTTATCTCGCCTGGCCGTGCCTTCCTTTGCTTTAAGCTTTCCTTGCATTGTCGTGCCTTGCCTAGCCTTGCGTTGTCGTGCATTAGCCTTGCCTAGCCTCACCGTGCCTTGCCTTGCGTTACCCTTTCCTTGCCTTGCCGTGCATTGCCTAGCCGTGCGTTGTCGTGCCTTAGCCTTGTTTCCCCTTGCCGTGGCGTGCCTTTTGTTACACTTGCCTTGCCTGGCTTTGCCTTGCCTTCCTTTCCTTCCGTTACTCTTTCCTTGCCTTGCCGTGCATTGCCTAGCCTTGCATTGTCGTGCCTTATCCTTGCCTCACCTGACCGTGCCTTCCCCTGCGTTACCCTTTCCTTGCCTTGCCGTGCATTGCCTAGCGTGCGTTGTCGTGCCTTAGCCTTGTTTCCCCTTGCCGTGCCGTTCCTTCCGTTACACTTGCCTTTCCTTGCTTTCCCTTGCCTTCCTTACCTTCCGTTACTCTTTGCTTGCCTTCCGTGCATTGCCTAGCCTTGCGTTGTCGTGCCTTAGCCTTATCTCGCCTGACCGTACCTTCCTTTGCTTTAAGCTTTCCTTGCATTGTCGTGCATTGCCTAGCCTTGCGTTGTCGTGCATTAACCTTGCCTAGCCTCAGCGTGCCTTGCATTGCGTTACCCTTTCCTTGCCTTGCCTTGCATTTCCTAGCTGTGTGTTTTCGTGGCTTAGCCTTGTTACCCCTTGCCGTGCCCTTCCTTCCGTTACCCTTGCCTTCCCTTGCTTTCCCTTTCCTTCCTTGCATTCCGTTACTCCTTCCTTGCTTTCCGTGCATTGCCTAGCCTTGCGTTGGCTTTCCTTAGCCTTGCCTCACCTGACCGTGCTTTCCCATGCGTTACCCTTTCCTTGCCTTGCCGTGCATTGCCTAGCGTGCGTTGTCGTGCCTTAGCCTTGTTTCCCCTTGCCGTGCCGTTCCTTCCGTTACACTTGCCTTTCTTTGCTTTCCCTTGCCTTCCTTACCTTCCGTTACTCTTTCCTTGCCTTGCCGTGCATTGCCTAGCCTTGCATAGTCGTGCCTTATCCTTGCCTCACCTAACCGTGCCTTCCCCTGCGTTACCCTTTCCTTGCCTTGCCGTGCATTGCCTAACCCTGCGTTGCCGTGCCTTAGCCTTGTTACCCCTTGCCGTGCCGTTCCTTCCGTTACCCTTGCCTTCCCTTGCTTTCCCTTGCCTTCCTTGCGTTCCGTTACTCTTTGCTTGCTTTCCGTGCATTGTCTAGCCTTGCGTTGTCATGCCTTAGCCTTGCATCGCCTGACCGTGCTTTCCCATGCGTTACCCTTTCCTTGCCTTGCCGTGCATTGCCTAGCCGTGCGTTGTCGTGCCTTAGCCTTGTTTCCCCTTGCCGTGCCGTTCCTTCCGTTACACTTGCCTTTCCTTCCTTTCCCTTGCCTTCCTTACCTTCCGTTACTCTTTGCTTGCCTTCCGTGCATTGCCTAGCCTTGCGTTGTTGTGCCTTAGCCTTGCCTCGCCTGAACGTGCTTTCCCATTCGTTACCCTTTCCTTGCCTTGCCGTGCATTGCCTAGCCTGCGTTGCCGTGCCTTAGACTTGTTTCCCCTTGCCGTGCCGTTCCTTCCGTTACCCTGGCCTTTCCTTCCTTTTCCTTGCCTTGCTTACCTTCCGTTACTCTTTGCTTGCCTTCCCTGAATTTCCTAGCCTTGCGTTGTCGTGCCTTAGCCTTATCTCGCCTGACCTTGCCTTCCTTTGCGTTAAGCTTTCCTTGCATTGTCGTGCATCGCCTAGCCTTGCGTTTTCGTGCATTAGCCTTGCCTAGCCTCACCGTGCCTTTCCTTACGTTACCCTTTCCTTGCCTTGCCGTGCATTGCCTAGCGTGCGTTGTCGTGCCTTAGCCTTGTTTCCCCTTGCCGTGCCGTTCCTTCCGTTACCATTGCCTTTCCTTGCTTTCCCTTGCCTTCCTTACCTTCCGTTACTCTTTGATTGCCTTCCGTGCATTGCCTAGCCTTGCGTTGTCGTGCCTTAGCCTTATCTCGCCTGACCGTGCCTTCCTTTGCTTTAAGCTTTCCTTGCAATGTCGTGCATTGCCTAGCCTTGCGTTGTCGTGCATTAGCCTTGCCTAGCCTCACCGTGCCTTGCCTTGCGTTACCCTTTCCTTGCCTTGCCATGCATTTCCTAGCCGTGTGTTGTCGTGCCTTAGCCTTGTTTCCCCTTGCCGTTCCGTGCCTTTTGTTACACTTGCCTTGCCTGGCTTTGCCTTGCCTTCCTTTCCTTCCGTTACTCTTTCCTTGCCTTGCCGTGCATTGCCTAGCCTTGCATTGTCGTGCCTTATCCTTGCCTCACCTGACCGTGCCTTCCCCTGCGTTACCCTTTCCTTGACTTGCCGCGCATTGCCTAGCCCTGCGTTGTCGTGCCTTAGCCTTCTTACCCCTTGCCGTGCCGTTCCTTCCGTTACACTTGCCTTCCCTTGCTTTCCCTTGCCTTCCTTGCGTTCCGTTACTCTTTGCTTGCTTTCCGTGCATTGCCTAGCCTTGCGTTGTCGTGCCTTAGCCTTGCCTCGCCTGACCGTGCTTTCCCATGCGTTACCCTTTCCTTGCCTTGCCGTGCATTGCCTAGCCTGCGTTGCCGTGCCTTAGCCTTGTTTCCCCTTGCCGTGTCGGTCCTTCCGTTACCCTGGCCTTTCCTTCCTTTTCCTTGCCTTGCTTACCTTCCGTTACTCTTTGCTTGCCTTCCCTGAATTTCCTAGCCTTGCGTTGTCGTGCCTTAGCCTTATCTCGCCTGACCTTGCCTTCCTTTGCTTTAAGCTTTCCTTGCATTGTCGTGCATCGCCTAGCCTTGCGTTTTCGTGCATTAGCCTTGCCTAGCCTCACCGTGCCTTTCCTTGCGTTACCCTTTGCTTGCCTTGCCGTGCATTTCCTAGCCGTGCCTTGTCGTGCCTTAGCCTTGTTTCCCCTTGCCGTGCCGTTCCTTCCGTTACACTTGCCTTTCTTTGCTTTCCCTTTCCTTCCTTACCTTCCGTTTCTCTTTGCTTGCCTTCCGTGCATTGCCTAGCCTTGGGTTGTCGTGCCTTAGCCTTGCCTCGCCTGACCGTGCTTTCCCATGCGTTACCCTTTCCTTGCCTTGCCGTGCATTGCCTAGCGTGCGTTGTCGTGCCTTAGCCTTGTTTCCCCTTGCCGTGCCGTTCCTTCCGTTACCATTGCCTTTCCTTGCTTTCCCTTGCCTTCCTTACCTTCCGTTACTCTTTGCTTGCCTTCCGTGCATTGCCTAGCCTTGCGTTGTCGTGCCTTAGCCTTATCTCGCCTGACCGTGCCTTCCTTTGCTTTAAGCTTTCCTTGCATTGTCGTGCATTGCCTAGCCTTGCGTTGTCGTGCATTAACCTTGCCTAGCCTAACCGTGCCTTGCCTTGCGTTACCCTTTCCTTGCCTTGCCGTGCATTTCCTAGCCGTGTGTTGTCGTGCCTTAGCCTTGTTACCCCTTGCCGTGCCGTTCCTTCCCTTACGCTTGCCTTCCCTTGCTTTCCCGTTCCTTCCTTGCATTCCGTTACTCCTTGCTTGCTTTCCGTGCATTGCCTAGCCTTGCGTTGGCTTTCCTTAGCCTTGCCTCGCCTGACCGTGCTTTCCCATGCGTTACCCTTTCCTTGCCTTGCCGTGCATTGCCTAGGGTGCGTTGTCGTGCCTTAGCATTGTTTCCCCTTGCCGTTGCGTGCCTTTTGTTACACTTGCCTTGCCTGGCTTTGCCTTGCCTTCCTTTCCTTCCGTTACTCTTTCCTTGCCTTGCCGTGCATTGCCTAGCCCTGCGTTGTCGTGCCTTAGTCTTGTTACCCCTTGCCGTGCCGTTCCTTCCGTTACCCTTGCCTTCCCTTGCTTTCCCTTGCCTTCCTTGCGTTCCGTTACTCTTTGCTTGCTTTCCGTGCATTGCCTAGCCTTGCGTTGTCGTGCCTTAGCCTTATCTCGCCTGACCGTGCCTTCCTTTGCTTTAAGCTTTACTTGCATTGTCGTGCATTGCCTAGCCTTGCGTTGTCGTGCATTAGCCTTGCCTAGCCTCACCGTGCCTTGCCTTGCGTTACTCTTTCCTTGCCTTGCCGTGCATTGCCTAGCCTTGCATTGTCGTGCCTTATCCTTGCCTCACCTGACCGTGCCTTCCCCTGCGTTACCCTTTCCTTGCCTTGCCGTGCATTGCCTAACCCTGCGTTGCCGTGCCTTAGCCTTGTTTCCCCTTGCCGTGCCGTTCCTTCCGTTACCCTTGCCTTCCCTTGCTTTCCCTTTCCTTCCTTGCATTCCGTTACTCCTTGCTTGCTTTCTGTGCATTGCCTAGCCTTGCGTTGGCTTTCCTTAGCCTTGCCTCGCCTGACCGTGCTTTCCCATGCGTTACCCTTTCCTTGCCTTGCCGTGCATTGCCTAGCGTGCGTTGTCGTGCCTTAGACTTGTTTCCCCTTGCCGTGCCGTTCCTTCCGTTACACTTGACTTTCCTTGCTTTCCCTTGCCTTCCTTACCTTCCGTTACTCTTTGCTTGCCTTCCCTGCATTGCCTAGCCTTGCGTTGTCGTGCCTTAGCCTTATCTCGCCTGACCGTGCCTTCCTTTGCTTTAAGCTTTGCTTGCATTGTCGTGCATTGCCTAGCCTTGCGTTGTCGTGCATTAGCCTTGCCTAGCCTCACCGTGCCTTGCCTTGCGTTACCCTTTCCTTGCCTTGCCGTGCATTTCCTAGCCGTGTGTTTTCGTGCCTTAGCCTTGTTTCCCCTTGCCGTGGCGTGCCTTTTGTTACACTTGCCTTGCCTGGCTTTGCCTTGCCTTCCTTTCCTTCCGTTACTCTTTCCATGCCTTGCCGTGCATTGCCTAGCCCTGCGTTGTCGTGCCTTAGCCTTGTTACCCCTTGCCGTGCTGTTCCTTCCGTTACCCTTGCCTTCCCTTGCTTTCCCTTGCCTTCCTTGCGTTCCGTTACTCTTTCCTTGCTTTCCGTGCATTGCCTAGCCTTGCGTTGTCATGCCTTAGGCTTGCCTCGCCTGACCGTGCTTTCCCATGCGTTACCCTTTCCTTGCCTTGCCGTGCTTTGCCTAGCGTGCGTTGTCGTGCCTTAGCCTTGTTTCCCCTTGCCGTGCCGTTCCTTCCGTTACACTTGCCTTTCTTTGCTTTCCCTTGCCTTCCTTACCTTCCGTTACTCTTTGCTTGCTTTCCGTGCATTGCCTAGCCTTGCGTTGTCATGCCTTAGCCTTGCATCGCCTGACCGTGCTTTCCCATGCGTTACCCTTTCCTTGCCTTGCCGTGCATTGCCTAGCCGTGCGTTGTCGTGCCTTAGCCTTGTTTCCCCTTGCCGTGCCGTTCCTTCCGTTACACTTGCCTTTCCTTCCTTTCCCTTGCCTTCCTTACCTTCCGTTACTCTTTGCTTGCCTTCCGTGCATTGCCTAGCCTTGCATTGTTGTGCCTTAGCCTTGCCTCGCCTGAACGTGCTTTCCCATTCGTTACCCTTTCCTTGCCTTGCCGTGCATTGCCTAGCCTGCGTTGCCGTGCCTTAGCCTTGTTTCCCCTTGCCGTGCCGTTCCTTCCGTTACCCTGGCCTTTCCTTCCTTTTCCTTGCCTTGCTTACCTTCCGTTACTCTTTGCTTGCCTTCCCTGAATTTCCTAGCCTTGCGTTGTCGTGCCTTAGCCTTATCTCGCCTGACCTTGCCTTCCTTTGCTTTAAGCTTTCCTTGCAATGTCGTGCATTGCCTAGCCTTGCGTTGTCGTGCATTAGCCTTGCCTAGCCTCACCGTGCCTTGCCTTGCGTTACCCTTTCCTTGCCTTGCCGTGCATTTCCTAGCCGTGTGTTGTCGTGCCTTAGCCTTGTTTCCCCTTGCCGTTCCGTGCCTTTTGTTACACTTGCCTTGCCTGGCTTTCCCTTGCCTTCCTTTCCTTCCGTTACTCTTTCCTTGCCTTGCCGTGCATTGCCTAGCCTTGCATTGTCGTGCCTTATCCTTGCCTCACCTGACCGTGCCTTCCCCTGCGTTACCCTTTCCTTGACTTGCCGCGCATTGCCTAGCCCTGCGTTGTCGTGCCTTAGCCTTCTTACCCCTTGCCGTGCCGTTCCCTCCGTTACACTTGCCTTCCCTTGCTTTCCCTTGCCTTCCTTGCGTTCCGTTACTCTTTGCTTGCTTTCCGTGCATTGCCTAGCCTTGCGTTGTCGTGCCTTAGCCTTGCCTCGCCTGACCGTGCTTTCCCATGCGTTACCCTTTCCTTGCCTTGCCGTGCATTGCCTAGCCTGCGTTGCCGTGCCTTAGCCTTGTTTCCCCTTGCCGTGTCGTTCCTTCCGTTACCCTGGCCTTTCCTTCCTTTTCCTTGCCTTGCTTACCTTCCGTTACTCTTTGCTTGCCTTCCCTGAATTTCCTAGCCTTGCGTTGTCGTGCCTTAGCCTTATCTCGCCTGACCTTGCCTTCCTTTGCTTTAAGCTTTCCTTGCATTGTCGTGCATCGCCTAGCCTTGCGTTTTCGTGCATTAGCCTTGCCTAGCCTCACCGTGCCTTTCCTTGCGTTACCCTTTGCTTGCCTTGCCGTGCATTGCCTAGCCGTGCCTTGTCGTGCCTTAGCCTTGTTTCCCCTTGCCGTGCCGTTCCTTCCGTTACACTTGCCTTTCTTTGCTTTCCCTTTCCTTCCTTACCTTCCGTTTCTCTTTGCTTGCCTTCCGTGCATTGCCTAGCCTTGGGTTGTCGTGCCTTAGCCTTGCCTCGCCTGACCGTGCTTTCTCATGCGTTACCCTTTCCTTGCCTTGCCGTGCATTGCCTAGCGTGCGTTGTCGTGCCTTAGCCTTGTTTCCCCTTGCCGTGCCGTTCCTTCCGTTACCATTGCCTTTCCTTGCTTTCCCTTGCCTTCCTTACCTTCCGTTACTCTTTGCTTGCCTTCCGTGCATTGCCTAGCCTTGCGTTGTCGTGCCTTAGCCTTATCTCGCCTGACCGTGCCTTCCTTTGCTTTAAGCTTTCCTTGCATTGTCGTGCATTGCCTAGCCTTGCGTTGTCGTGCATTAACCTTGCCTAGCCTCACCGTGCCTTGCCTTGCGTTACCCTTTCCTTGCCTTGCCGTGCATTTCCTAGCCGTGTGTTGTCGTGCCTTAGCCTTGTTACCCCTTGCCGTGCCGTTCCTTCCGTTACCCTTGCCTTCCCTTGCTTTCCCGTTCCTTCCTTGCATTCTGTTACTCCTTGCTTGCTTTCCGTGCATTGCCTAGCCTTGCGTTGGCTTTCCTTAGCCTAGCCTCGCCTGACCGTGCTTTCCCATGCGTTACCCTTTCCTTGCCTTGCCGTGCATTGCCTAGGGTGCGTTGTCGTGCCTTAGCCTTGTTTCCCCTTGCCGTTGCCTGCCTTTTGTTACACTTGCCTTGCCTGGCTTTGCCTTGCCTTCCTTTCCTTCCGTTACTCTTTCCTTGCCTTGCCGTGCATTGCCTAGCCCTGCGTTGTCGTGCCTTAGTCTTGTTACCCCTTGCCGTGCCGTTCCTTCCGTTACCCTTGCCTTCCCTTGCTTTCCCTTGCCTTCCTTGCGTTCCGTTACTCTTTGCTTGCTTTCCGTGCATTGCCTAGCCTTGCGTTGTCGTGCCTTAGCCTTATCTCGCCTCACCGTGCCTTCCTTTGCTTTAAGCTTTACTTGCATTGTCGTGCATTGCCTAGCCTTGCGTTGTCGTGCATTAGCCTTGCCTAGCCTCACCGTGCCTTGCCTTGCGTTACTCTTTCCTTGCCTTGCCGTGCATTGCCTAGCCTTGCATTGTCGTGCCTTATCCTTGCCTCACCTGACCGTGCCTTCCCCTGCGTTACCCTTTCCTTGCCTTGCCGTGCATTGCCTAACCCTGCGTTGCCGTGCCTTAGCCTTGTTTCCCCTTGCCGTGCCGTTCCTTCCGTTACCCTTGCCTTCCCTTGCTTTCCCTTTCCTTCCTTGCATTCCGTTACTCCTTGCTTGCTTTCTGTGCATTGCCTAGCCTTGCGTTGTCATGCCTTAGCCTTGCATCGCCTGACCGTGCTTTCCCATGCGTTACCCTTTCCTTGCCTTGCCGTGCATTGCCTAGCCGTGCGTTGTCGTGCCTTAGCCTTGTTTCCCCTTGCCGTGCAGTTCCTTCCGTTACACTTGCCTTTCCTTCCTTTCCCTTGCCTTCCTTACCTTCCGTTACTCTTTGCTTGCCTTCCGTGCATTGCCTAGCCTTGCGTTGTCGTGCCTTAGCCTTATCTCGCCTGACCGTGCCTTCCTTTGCTTTAAGCTTTCCTTGCAATGTCGTGCATTGCCTAGCCTTGCGTTGTCGTGCATTAGCCTTGCCTACCCTCACCGTGCCTTGCCTTGCGTTACCCTTTCCTTGCCTTGCCGTGCATTTCCTAGCCGTGTGTTGTCGTGCCTTAGCCTTGTTTCCCCTTGCCGTTCCGTGCCTTTTGTTACACTTGCCTTGCCTGGCTTTGCCTTGCCTTCCTTTCCTTCCGTTACTCTTTCCTTGCCTTGCCGTGCATTGCCTAGCCTTGCATTGTCGTGCCTTATCCTTGCCTCACCTGACCGTGCCTTCCCCTGCGTTACCCTTTCCTTGACTTGCCGCGCATTGCCTAGACCTGCGTTGTCGTGCCTTAGCCTTCTTACCCCTTGCCGTGCCGTTCCCTCCGTTACACTTGCCTTCCCTTGCTTTCCCTTGCCTTCCTTGCGTTCCGTTACTCTTTGCTTGCTTTCCGTGCATTGCCTAGCCTTGCGTTGTCGTGCCTTAGCCTTGCCTCGCCTGACCGTGCTTTCCCATGCGTTACCCTTTCCGTGCCTTGCCGTGCATTGCCTAGCCTGCGTTGCCGTGCCTTAGCCTTGTTTCCCCTTGCCGTGTCGTTCCTTCCGTTACCCTGGCCTTTCCTTCCTTTTCCTTGCCTTGCTTACCTTCCGTTACTCTTTGCTTGCCTTCCCTGAATTTCCTAGCCTTGCGTTGTCGTGCCTTAGCCTTATCTCGCCTGACCTTGCCTTCCTTTGCTTTAAGCTTTCCTTGCATTGTCGTGCATCGCCTAGCCTTGCGTTTTCGTGCATTAGCCTTGCCTAGCCTCACCGTGCCTTGCCTTGCGTTACCCTTTCCTTGCCTTGCCGTGCATTGCCTAGCCGTGTGTTGTCGTGCCTTAGCCTTGTTTCCCCTTGCCGTTCCGTGCCTTTTGTTACACTTGCCTTGCCTTGCTTTGCCTTTCCTTCCTTACCTTCCGTTACTCTTTCCTTGCCTTGCCGTGCATTGCCTAGCCTTGCGTTGGCTTTGCCTTAGCCTTGCCTCGCCTTGACCGTGCCTTTCCCATCCGTTACCCTTGCCTTCCTTGCCTTGCCGTGCATTGCCTAGGGTGCGTTGTCGTTACCTTAGCCTTGCTTTCCCCTTGCCGTTGCGTAGCCTTGCGTTGTTACACTTGCCTTGTCTGGCTTTGCCTTGACCGTTCCTTTCCTTCCGTTACCCTTTCCTTGCCTTGCCGTGCATTGCCTAGCCCTGCGTTGTCGTGCCTTAGCCTTGTTACCCCTTGCCGTGCCGTTCCTTCCGTTACACTTGCCTTCCCTTGCTTTCCCTTGCCTTCCTTGCGTTCCGTTACTCTTTGCTTGCTTTCCGTGCATTGCCTAGCCTTGCGTTGTCGTGCCTTAGCCTTATCTCGCCTGACCGTGCCTTCCTTTGCTTTAAGCTTTCCTTGCATTGTCGTGCATTGCCTAGCCTTGCGTTGTCGTGCATTAGCCTTGCCTAGCCTCACCGTGCCTTGCCTTGCGTTACCCTTTCCTTGCCTTGCCGTGCATTGCCTAGCCGTGCGTTGTCGTGCCTTAGCCTTGATTCCCCTTGCCGTGGCGTGCCTTTTGTTACACTTGCCTTGCCTGGCTTGCCTTGCCTTCCTTTCCTTCCGTTACTCTTTCCTTGCCTTGCCGTGCATTGCCTAGCCTTGCATTGTCGTGCCTTATCCTTGCCTCACCTGACCGTGCCTTCCCCTGCGTTACCCTTTCCTTGACTTGCCGCGCATTGCCTAGCCCTGCGTTGTCGTGCCTTAGCCTTCTTACCCCTTGCCGTGCCGTTCCTTCCGTTACCCTTGCCTTCCCTTGCTTTCCCTTGCCTTCCTTGCGTTCCGTTACTCTTTGCTTGCTTTCCGTGCATTGCCTAGCCTTGCGTTGTCGTGCCTTAGCCTTGCCTCGCCTGACCGTGCTTTCCCATTCGTTACCCTTTCCTTGCCTTGCCGTGCATTGCCTAGCGTTCGTTGTCGTGCCTTAGCCTTGTTTCCGCCTTGCCGTGCCGTTCCTTCCGTTACCCTTGCCTTTCCTTGCTTTCCCTTGCCTTCCTTACCTTCCGTTACTCTTTGCTTGCCTTCCGTGAATTGCCTAGCCTTGCGTTGTCGTGCCTTAGCCTTGCCTCGCCTGACTGTGCTTTCCCATGCGTTACCCTTTCCTTGCCTTGCCGTGCATTGCCTAGCCTGCGTTGCCGTGCCTTAGCCTTGTTTCCCCTTGCCGTGCCGTTCCTTCCGTTACCCTTGCCTTTCCTTGCTTTTCCTTGCCTTGCTTACCTTCCGTTACTCTTTGCTTCCCTTCCGTGCATTGCCTAGCCTTGCGTTGTCGTGCCTTAGCCTTATCTCGCCTGACCGTGCCTTCCTTTGCTTTAAGCTTTCCTTGCATTGTCGTGCATTGCCTAGCCTTGCGTTGTCGTGCATTTAGCCTTGCCTAGCCTCACCGTGCCTTGCCTTGCGTTACCCTTTCCTTGCCTTGCCGTGCATTGCCTAGCCGTGCGTTGTCGTGCCTTAGCCTTGTTTCCCCTTGCCGTGGCGTGCCTTTTGTTACACTTGCCTTTCCTTGCTTTCCCTTGCCTTCCTTTCCTTCCGTTTACTCTTTCCTTGCCTTGCCGTGCATTGCCTAGCCTTGCATTGTCGTGCCTTATCCTTGCCTCACCTGACCGTGCCTTCCCATGCGTTACCCTTTCCTTGCCTTGCCGTGCATTGCCTAGCGTGCGTTGTCGTGCCTTCGCCTTGTTTCCCCTTGCCGTGCCGTTCCTTCCGTTACCATTGCCTTTCCTTGCTTTCGCTTGCCTTCCTTACCTTCCGTTACTCTTTGCTTGCCTTCCGTGCATTGCCTAGCCTTGCGTTGTCGTGCCTTAGCCTTATCTCGCCTGACCGTGCCTTCCTTTGCTTTAAGCTTTCCTTGCATTGTCGTGCATTGCCTAGCCTTGCGTTGTCGTGCATTAACCTTGCCTAGCCTCACCGTGCCTTGCCTTGCGTTACCCTTTCCTTGCCTTGCCGTGCATTTCCTAGCCGTGTGTTGTCGTGGCTTACCCTTGTTTCCCCTTGCCGTGCCGTTCCTTCCGTTACCCTTGCCTTCCCTTGCTTTCCCTTTCCTTCCTTGCATTCCGTTACTCCTTGCTTGCTTTCCGTGCATTGCCTAGCCTTGCGTTGGCTTTCCTTAGCCTTGCCTCGCCTGACCGTGCTTTCCCATGCGTTACCCTTTCCTTGCCTTGCCGTGCATTGCCTAGCGTGCGTTGTCGTGCCTTAGCCTTGTTTCCCCTTGCCGTGCCGTTCCTTCCGTTACACTTGCCTTTCTTTGCTTTCCCTTCCTTCCTTACCTTCCGTTACTCTTTGCTTGCCTTCCGTGCATTGCCTAGCCTTGCGTTGTCGTGCCTTAGCCTTATCTCGCCTGACCGTGCCTTCCTTTGCTTTAAGCTTTCCTTGCATTGTCGTGCATTGCCTAGCCTTGCGTTGACGTGCATTAGCCTTGCCTAGCCTCACCGTGCCTTCCCTTGCGTTACCCTTTCCTTGCCTTGCCGTGCATTGCCTAGCCGTGCGTTGTCGTGCCTTAGCCTTGTTTCCCCTTGCCGTTGCGTGCCTTTTGTTACACTTGCCTTGCCTGGCTTTGCCTTGCCTTCCTTTCCTTCCATTACTCTTTCCTTGCCTTGCCGTGCATTGCCTAGCCCTGCGTTGTCGTGCCTTAGCCTTGTTACCCCTTGCCGTGCCGTTCCTTCCGTTACCCTTGCCTTCCCTTGCTTTCCCTTGCCTTCCTTGCGTTCCGTTACTCTTTGCTTGCTTTCCGTGCATTGCCTAGCCTTGCGTTGTCGTGCCTTAGCCTTATCTCGCCTGACCGTGCCTTCCTTTGCTTTAAGCTTTACTTGCATTGTCGTGCATTGCCTAGCCTTGCGTTGTCGTGCATTAGCCTTGCCTAGCCTCACCGTGCCTTGCCTTGCGTTACCTTTCCTTGCCTTGCCGTGCATTGCCTAGCCTTGCATTGTCGTGCCTTATCCTTGCCTCACCTGACCCTGCCTTCCCTTGCGTTACCCTTTCCTTCCCTTGCCGTGCATTGCCTAAGCCCTGCGTTGTCGTGCCTTAGCCTTCTTACTCCTTGCCGTGCCGTTCCTTCCGTTACCCTTGCCTTCCCTTGCTTTCCCTTGCCTTCCTTGCGTTCCGTTACTCTTTGCTTGCTTTCCGTGCATTGCCTAGCCTTGCGTTGTCATGCCTTAGCCTTGCCTCGCCTGACCGTGCTTTCCCATGCGTTACCCTTTCCTTGCCTTGCCGTGCATTGCCTAGCGTGCGTTGTCGTGCCTTAGCCTTGTTTCCCCTTGCCGTGCCGTTCCTTCCGTTACACTTGCCTTTCCTTGCTTTCCCTTGCCTTCCTTACCTTCCGTTACTCTTTGCTTGCCTTCCGTGCATTGCCTAGCCTTGCGTTGTCGTGCCTTAGCCTTGCCTCGCCTGACCGTGCTTTCCCATGCGTTACCCTTTCCTTGCCTTGCCGTTCATTGCCTAGCGTTCGGTGTCGTGCCTTAGACTTGTTTCCCCTTGCCGTGCCGTTCCTTCCGTTACCCTTGCCTTTCCTTGCTTTTCCTTGCCTTGCTTACCTTCCGTTACTCTTTGCTTGCCTTCCCTGAATTGCCTAGCCTTGCGTTGTCGTGCCTTAGCCTTATCTCGCCTGACCTTGCCTTCCTTTGCTTTAAGCTTTCCTTGCATTGTCGTGCATTGCCTAGCCTTGCGTTTTCGTGCATTAGCCTTGCCTAGCCTCACCGTGCCTTGCCTTGCGTTACCCTTTGCTTGCCTTGCCGTGCATTGCCTAGCCGTGCGTTGTCGTGCCTTAGCCTTGTTTCCCCTTGCCGTGCCAGTTCCTTCCGTTACACTTGCCTTTCTTTGCTTTCCCTTGCCTTCCTTACCTTCCGTTACTCTTTGCTTGCCTTCCGTGCATTGCCTAGCCTTGCGTTGTCGTGCCTTAGCCTTGCCTCGCCTGACCGTGCTTTCCCATGCGTTACCCTTTCCTTGCCTTGCCGTGCATTGCCTAGCGTGCGTTGTCGTGCCTTAGCCTTGTTTCCCCTTGCCGTGCCGTTCCTTCCGTTACACTTGCCTTTCCTTGCTTTCCCTTGCCTTCCTTACCTTCCGTTACTCTTTGCTTGCCTTCCCTGCATTGCCTAGCCTTGCGTTGTCGTGCCTTAGCCTTATCTCGCCTGACCGTGCCTTCCTTTGCTTTAAGCTTTGCTTGCATTGTCGTGCATTGCCTAGCCTTGCGTTGTCGTGCATTAGCCTTGCCTAGCCTCACCGTGCCTTGCCTTGCGTTACCCTTTCCTTGCCTTGCCGTGGATTTCCTAGCCGTGTGTTTTCGTGCCTTAGCCTTGTTTCCCCTTGCCGTGGCGTGCCTTTTGTTACACTTGCCTTGCCTGGCTTTGCCTTGCCTTCCTTTCCTTCCGTTACTCTTTCCATGCCTTGCCGTGCATTGCCTAGCCCTGCGTTGTCGTGCCTTAGCCTTGTTACCCCTTGCCGTGCTGTTCCTTCCGTTACCCTTGCCTTCCCTTGCTTTCCCTTGCCTTCCTTGCGTTCCGTTACTCTTTCCTTGCTTTCCGTGCATTGCCTAGCCTTGCGTTGTCATGCCTTAGGCTTGCCTCGCCTGACCGTGCTTTCCCATGCGTTACCCTTTCCTTGCCTTGCCGTGCTTTGCCTAGCGTGCGTTGTCGTGCCTTAGCCTTGTTTCCCCTTGCCGTGCCGTTCCTTCCGTTACACTTGCCTTTCTTTGCTTTCCCTTGCCTTCCTTACCTTCCGTTACTCTTTGCTTGCTTTCCGTGCATTGCCTAGCCTTGCGTTGTCATGCCTTAGCCTTGCATCGCCTGACCGTGCTTTCCCATGCGTTACCCTTTCCTTGCCTTGCCGTGCATTGCCTAGCCGTGCGTTGTCGTGCCTTAGCCTTGTTTCCCCTTGCCGTGCCGTTCCTTCCGTTACACTTGCCTTTCCTTCCTTTCCCTTGCCTTCCTTACCTTCCGTTACTCTTTGCTTGCCTTCCGTGCATTGCCTAGCCTTGCGTTGTCGTGCCTTAGCCTTGCCTCGCCTGACCGTGCTTTCCCATGCGTTACCCTTTCCTTGCCTTGCCGTTCATTGCCTAGAGTTCGGTGTCGTGCCTTAGACTTGTTCCCCCTTGCCGTGCCGTTCCTTCCGTTACCCTTGCCTTTCCTTGCTTTTCCTTGCCTTCCTTACCTTCCGTTACTCTTTGCTTGCCTTCCCTGAATTGCGTAGCCTTGCGTTGTCGTACCTTTGCCTTATCTCGCCTGACCTTGCCTTCCTTTGCTTTAAGCTTTCCTTGCATTGTCGTGCATTGCCTAGCCTTGCGTTTTCGTGCATTAGCCTTGTCTAGCCTCACCGTGCATTGCCTTGCGTTACCCTTTGCTTGCCTTGCCGTGCATTGCCTAGCCGTGCGTTGTCGTGCCTTAGCCTTGTTTCCCCTTGCCGTGCGTTCCTTCCGTTACACTTGCCTTTCCTTGCTTTCCCTTGCCTTCCTTACCTTCCGTTACTCTTTGCTTGCCTTCCGTGCATTGCCTAGCCTTGCGTTGTCGTGCCTTAGCCTTGCCTCGCCTGACCGTGCTTTCCCATGCGTTACCCTTTCCTTGCCTTGCCGTGCATTGCCTAGCGTGCGTTGTCGTGCCTTAGCCTTGTTTCCCCTTGCCGTGCCGTTCCTTCCGTTACACTTGACTTTCCTTGCTTTCCCTTGCCTTCCTTACCTTCCGTTACTCTTTGCTTGCCTTCCCTGCATTGCCTAGCCTTGCGTTGTCGTGCCTTAGCCTTATCTCGCCTGACCGTGCCTTCCTTTGCTTTAAGCTTTGCTTGCATTGTCGTGCATTGCCTAGCCTTGCGTTGTCGTGCATTAGCCTTGCCTAGCCTCACCGTGCCTTGCCTTGCGTTACCCTTTCCTTGCCTTGCCGTGCATTTCCTAGCCGTGTGTTTTCGTGCCTTAGCCTTGTTTCCCCTTGCCGTGGCGTGCCTTTTGTTACACTTGCCTTGCCTGGCTTTGCCTTGCCTTCCTTTCCTTCCGTTACTCTTTCCATGCCTTGCCGTGCATTGCCTAGCCCTGCGTTGTCGTGCCTTAGCCTTGTTACCCCTTGCCGTGCTGTTCCTTCCGTTACCCTTGCCTTCCCTTGCTTTCCCTTGCCTTCCTTGCGTTCCGTTACTCTTTCCTTGCTTTCCGTGCATTGCCTAGCCTTGCGTTGTCATGCCTTAGGCTTGCCTCGCCTGACCGTGCTTTCCCATGCGTTACCCTTTCCTTGCCTTGCCGTGCTTTGCCTAGCGTGCGTTGTCGTGCCTTAGCCTTGTTTCCCCTTGCCGTGCCGTTCCTTCCGTTACACTTGCCTTTCTTTGCTTTCCCTTGCCTTCCTTACCTTCCGTTACTCTTTGCTTGCTTTCCGTGCATTGCCTAGCCTTGCGTTGTCATGCCTTAGCCTTGCATCGCCTGACCGTGCTTTCCCATGCGTTACCCTTTCCTTGCCTTGCCGTGCATTGCCTAGCCGTGCGTTGTCGTGCCTTAGCCTTGTTTCCCCTTGCCGTGCCGTTCCTTCCGTTACACTTGCCTTTCCTTCCTTTCCCTTGCCTTCCTTACCTTCCGTTACTCTTTGCTTGCCTTCCGTGCATTGCCTAGCCTTGCATTGTTGTGCCTTAGCCTTGCCTCGCCTGAACGTGCTTTCCCATTCGTTACCCTTTCCTTGCCTTGCCGTGCATTGCCTAGCCTGAGTTGCCGTGCCTTAGCCTTGTTTCCCCTTGCCGTGCCGTTCCTTCCGTTACCCTGGCCTTTCCTTCCTTTTCCTTGCCTTGCTTACCTTCCGTTACTCTTTCCTTGCCTTCCCTGAATTTCCTAGCCTTGCGTTGTCGTGCCTTAGCCTTATCTCGCCTGACCTTGCCTTCCTTTGCTTTAAGCTTTCCTTACAATGTCGTGCATTGCCTAGCCTTGCGTTGTCGTGCATTAGCCTTGCCTAGCCTCACCGTGCCTTGCCTTGCGTTACCCTTTCCTTGCCTTGCCGTGCATTTCCTAGCCGTGTGTTGTCGTGCCTTAGCCTTGTTTCCCCTTGCCGTTCCGTGCCTTTTGTTACACTTGCCTTGCCTGGCTTTCCCTTGCCTTCCTTTCCTTCCGTTACTCTTTCCTTGCCTTGCCGTGCATTGCCTAGCCTTGCATTGTCGTGCCTTATCCTTGCCTCACCTGACCGTGCCTTCCCCTGCGTTACCCTTTCCTTGACTTGCCGCGCATTGCCTAGCCCTGCGTTGTCGTGCCTTAGCCTTCTTACCCCTTGCCGTGCCGTTCCCTCCGTTACACTTGCCTTCCCTTGCTTTCCCTTGCCTTCCTTGCGTTCCGTTACTCTTTGCTTGCTGTCCGTGCATTGCCTAGCCTTGCGTTGTCGTGCCTTAGCCTTGCCTCGCCTGACCGTGCTTTCCCATGCGTTACCCTTTCCTTGCCTTGCCGTGCATTGCCTAGCCTGCGTTGCCGTGCCTTAGCCTTGTTTCCCCTTGCCGTGTCGTTCCTTCCGTTACCCTGGCCTTTCCTTCCTTTTCCTTGCCTTGCTTACCTTCCGTTACTCTTTGCTTGCCTTCCCTGAATTTCCTAGCCTTGCGTTGTCGTGCCTTAGCCTTATCTCGCCTGACCTTGCCTTCCTTTGCTTTAAGCTTTCCTTGCATTGTCGTGCATCGCCTAGCCTTGCGTTTTCGTGCATTAGCCTTGCCTAGCCTCACCGTGCCTTTCCTTGCGTTACCCTTTGCTTGCCTTGCCGTGCATTGCCTAGCCGTGCCTTGTCGTGCCTTAGCCTTGTTTCCCCTTGCCGTGCCGTTCCTTCCGTTACACTTGCCTTTCTTTGCTTTCCCTTTCCTTCCTTACCTTCCGTTTCTCTTTGCTTGCCTTCCGTGCATTGCCTAGCCTTGGGTTGTCGTGCCTTAGCCTTGCCTCGCCTGACCGTGCTTTCTCATGCGTTACCCTTTCCTTGCCTTGCCGTGCATTGCCTAGCGTGCGTTGTCGTGCCTTAGCCTTGTTTCCCCTTGCCGTGCCGTTCCTTCCGTTACCATTGCCTTTCCTTGCTTTCCCTTGCCTTCCTTACCTTCCGTTACTCTTTGCTTGCCTTCCGTGCATTGCCTAGCCTTGCGTTGTCGTGCCTTAGCCTTATCTCGCCTGACCGTGCCTTCCTTTGCTTTAAGCTTTCCTTGCATTGTCGTGCATTGCCTAGCCTTGCGTTGTCGTGCATTAACCTTGCATAGCCTCACCGTGCCTTGCCTTGCGTTACCCTTTCCTTGCCTTGCCGTGCATTTCCTAGCCGTGTGTTGTCGTGCCTTAGCCTTGTTACCCCTTGCCGTGCCGTTCCTTCCGTTACCCTTGCCTTCCCTTGCTTTCCCGTTCCTTCCTTGCATTCTGTTACTCCTTGCTTGCTTTCCGTGCATTGCCTAGCCTTGCGTTGGCTTTCCTTAGCCTAGCCTCGCCTGACCGTGCTTTCCCATGCGTTACCCTTTCCTTGCCTTGCCGTGCATTGCCTAGGGTGCGTTGTCGTGCCTTAGCCTTGTTTCCCCTTGCCGTTGCCTGCCTTTTGTTACACTTGCCTTGCCTGGCTTTGCCTTGCCTTCCTTTCCTTCCGTTACTCTTTCCTTGCCTTGCCGTGCATTGCCTAGCCCTGCGTTGTCGTGCCTTAGTCTTGTTACCCCTTGCCGTGCCGTTCCTTCCGTTACCCTTGCCTTCCCTTGCTTTCCCTTGCCTTCCTTGCGTTCCGTTACTCTTTGCTTGCTTTCCGTGCATTGCCTAGCCTTGCGTTGTCGTGCCTTAGCCTTATCTCGCCTCACCGTGCCTTCCTTTGCTTTAAGCTTTACTTGCATTGTCGTGCATTGCCTAGCCTTGCGTTGTCGTGCATTAGCCTTGCCTAGCCTCACCGTGCCTTGCCTTGCGTTACTCTTTCCTTGCCTTGCCGTGCATTGCCTAGCCTTGCATTGTCGTGCCTTATCCTTGCCTCACCTGACCGTGCCTTCCCCTGCGTTACCCTTTCCTTGCCTTGCCGTGCATTGCCTAACCCTGCGTTGCCGTGCCTTAGCCTTGTTTCCCCTTGCCGTGCCGTTCCTTCCGTTACCCTTGCCTTCCCTTGCTTTCCCTTTCCTTCCTTGCATTCCGTTACTCCTTGCTTGCTTTCTGTGCATTGCCTAGCCTTGCGTTGTCATGCCTTAGCCTTGCATCGCCTGACCGTGCTTTCCCATGCGTTACCCTTTCCTTGCCTTGCCGTGCATTGCCTAGCCGTGCGTTGTCGTGCCTTAGCCTTGTTTCCCCTTGCCGTGCAGTTCCTTCCGTTACACTTGCCTTTCCTTCCTTTCCCTTGCCTTCCTTACCTTCCGTTACTCTTTGCTTGCCTTCCGTGCATTGCCTAGCCTTGCGTTGTCGTGCCTTAGCCTTATCTCGCCTGACCGTGCCTTCCTTTGCTTTAAGCTTTCCTTGCAATGTCGTGCATTGCCTAGCCTTGCGTTGTCGTGCATTAGCCTTGCCTACCCTCACCGTGCCTTGCCTTGCGTTACCCTTTCCTTGCCTTGCCGTGCATTTCCTAGCCGTGTGTTGTCGTGCCTTAGCCTTGTTTCCCCTTGCCGTTCCGTGCCTTTTGTTACACTTGCCTTGCCTGGCTTTGCCTTGCCTTCCTTTCCTTCCGTTACTCTTTCCTTGCCTTGCCGTGCATTGCCTAGCCTTGCATTGTCGTGCCTTATCCTTGCCTCACCTGACCGTGCCTTCCCCTGCGTTACCCTTTCCTTGACTTGCCGCGCATTGCCTAGACCTGCGTTGTCGTGCCTTAGCCTTCTTACCCCTTGCCGTGCCGTTCCCTCCGTTACACTTGCCTTCCCTTGCTTTCCCTTGCCTTCCTTGCGTTCCGTTACTCTTTGCTTGCTTTCCGTGCATTGCCTAGCCTTGCGTTGTCGTGCCTTAGCCTTGCCTCGCCTGACCGTGCTTTCCCATGCGTTACCCTTTCCTTGCCTTGCCGTGCATTGCCTAGCCTGCGTTGCCGTGCCTTAGCCTTGTTTCCCCTTGCCGTGTCGTTCCTTCCGTTACCCTGGCCTTTCCTTCCTTTTCCTTGCCTTGCTTACCTTCCGTTACTCTTTGCTTGCCTTCCCTGAATTTCCTAGCCTTGCGTTGTCGTGCCTTAGCCTTATCTCGCCTGACCTTGCCTTCCTTTGCTTTAAGCTTTCCTTGCATTGTCGTGCATCGCCTAGCCTTGCGTTTTCGTGCATTAGCCTTGCCTAGCCTCACCGTGCCTTTCCTTGCGTTACCCTTTGCTTGCCTTGCCGTGCATTGCCTAGCCGTGCCTTGTCGTGCCTTAGCCTTGTTTCCCCTTGCCGTGCCGTTCCTTCCGTTACACTTGCCTTTCTTTGCTTTCCCTTTCCTTCCTTACCTTCCGTTTCTCTTTGCTTGCCTTCCGTGCATTGCCTAGCCTTGCGTTGGCTTTCCTTAGCCTTGCCTCGCCTGACCGTGCTTTCCCATGCGTTACCCTTTCCTTGCCTTGCCGTGCATTGCCTAGGGTGCGTTGTCGTGCCTTAGCCTTGTTTCCCCTTGCCGTTGCGTGCCTTTTGTTACACTTGCCTTGCCTGGCTTTGCCTTGCCTTCCTTTCCTTCCGTTACTCTTTCCTTGCCTTGCCGTGCATTGCCGAGCCCTGCGTTGTCGTGCCTTAGTCTTGTTACCCCTTGCCGTGCCGTTCCTTCCGTTACCCTTGCCTTCCCTTGCTTTCCCTTGCCTTCCTTGCGTTCCGTTACTCTTTGCTTGCTTTCCGTGCATTGCCTAGCCTTGCGTTGTCGTGCCTTAGCCTTATCTCGCCTGACCGTGCCTTCCTTTGCTTTAAGCTTTACTTGCATTGTCGTGCATTGCCTAGCCTTGCGTTGTCGTGCATTAGCCTTGCCTAGCCTCACCGTGCCTTGCCTTGCGTTACTCTTTCCTTGCCTTGCCGTGCATTGCCTAGCCTTGCATTGTCGTGCCTTATCCTTGCCTCACCTGACCGTGCCTTCCCCTGCGTTACCCTTTCCTTGCCTTGCCGTGCATTGCCTAACCCTGCGTTGCCGTGCCTTAGCCTTGTTTCCCCTTGCCGTGCCGTTCCTTCCGTTACCCTTGCCTTCCCTTGCTTTCCCTTTCCTTCCTTGCATTCCGTTACTCCTTGCTTGCTTTCTGTGCATTGCCTAGCCTTGCGTTGGCTTTCCTTAGCCTTGCCTCGCCTGACCGTGCTTTCCCATGCGTTACCCTTTCCTTGCCTTGCCGTGCATTGCCTAGCGTGCGTTGTCGTGCCTTCGCCTTGTTTCCCCTTGCCGTGCAGTTCCTTCCGTTACACTTGCCTTTCTTTGCTTTCCCTTGCCTTCCTTAACTTCCGTTACTCTTTGCTTGCCTTCCGTGCATTGCCTAGCCTTGCGTTGTCGTGCCTTAGCCTTGCCTCGCCTGAACGTGCTTTCCCATGCGTTACCCTTTACTTGCATTGCCGTGCATTGCCCAGCCTGCGTTGCCGTGCCTTAGCCTTGTTTCCCCTTGCCGTGCAATTCCTTCCGTTACCCTTGCCTTTCCTTGCTTTTCCTTGCCTTGCTTACCTTCCATTACTCTTTGCTTCCCTTCCCTGCATTGCCTAGCCTTGCGTTGTCGTGCCTTAGCCTTATCTCGCCTGACCGTGCCTTCCTTTGCTTTAAGCTTTCCTTGCATTGTCGTGCATTGCCTAGCCTTGCGTTGTCGTGCATTAGCCTTGCCTAGCCTCACCGTGCCTTGCCTTGCGTTACCCTTTCCTTGCCTTGCCGTGCATTGCCTAGCCGTGCGTTGTCGTCCCTTAGCCTTGTTTCCCCTTGCCGTGGCGTGCCTTTTGTTACACTTGCCTTTCCTGGCTTTGACTTGCCTTCCTTTCCTTCCGTTACTCTTTCCTTGCCTTGCCGTGCATTGCCTAGCCTTGCATTGTCGTGCCTTATCCTTGCCTCACCTGACCGTGCCTTCCCCTGCGTTACCCTTTCCTTGCCTTGCCGTGCATTGCCTAGCCCTGCGTTGCCGTGCCTTAGCCTTGTTACCCCTTACAGTGCCGTTCCTTCCGTTACCCTTGCCTTCCCTTGCTTTCCCTTGCCTTCCTTGCGTTCCGTTACTCTTTGCTTGCTTTCCGTGCATTGCCTAGCCTTGCGTTGTCATGCGTTAGCCTTGCATCGCCTGACCGTGCTTTCCCATGCGTTGCCCTTTCCTTGCCTTTCCGTGCATTGCCTAGCCGTGCGTTGTCGTGCCTTAGCCTTGTTTCCCCTTGCCGTGCCGTTCCTTCCGTTACACTTGCCTTTCCTTCCTTTCCCTTGCCTTCCTTACCTTCCGTTACTCTTTGCTTGCCTTCCGTGCATTGCCTAGCCTTGCGTTGTCGTGCCTTAGCGTTGCCTCGCCTGACCGTGCTTTCAAATGCGTTACCCTTTCCTTGCCTTGACGTTCATTGCCTAGCGTTCGGTGTCGTGCCTTAGACTTGTTTCCCCTTGCCGTGCCGTTCCTTCCTTTACCCTGGCCTTTCCTTCCTTTTCCTTTCCTTGCTTGCCTTCCGTTACTCTTTGCTTGCCTTCCCTGAATTGCCTAGCCTTGCGTTGTCGTGCCTTAGCCTTATCTCGCCTGACCGTGCCTTCCTTTGCTTTAAGCTTTCCTTGCATTGTCGTGCATTGCCTAGCCTTGCGTTGGCTTTCCTTAGCCTTGCCTCGCCTGACCGTGCTTTCCCATGCGTTACCCTTTCCTTGCCTTGCCGTGCATTGCCTAGGGTGCGTTGTCGTGCCTTAGCCTTGTTTCCCCTTGCCGTTGCGTGCCTGTTGTTACACTTGCCTTGCCTGGCTTTGCCTTGCCTTCCTTTCCTTCCGTTACTCTTTCCTTGCCTTGCCGTGCATTGCCTAGCCCTGCGTTGTCGTGCCTTAGTCTTGTTACCCCTTGCCGTGCCGTTCCTTCCGTTACCCTTGCCTTCCCTTGCTTTCCCTTGCCTTCCTTGCGTTCCGTTACTCTTTGCTTGCTTTCCGTGCATTGCCTAGCCTTGCGTTGTCGTGCCTTAGCCTTATCTCGCCTGACCGTGCCTTCCTTTGCTTTAAGCTTTACTTGCATTGTCGTGCATTGCCTAGCCTTGCGTTGTCGTGCATTAGCCTTGCCTAGCCTCACCGTGCCTTGCCTTGCGTTACTCTTTCCTTGCCTTGCCGTGCATTGCCTAGCCTTGCATTGTCGTGCCTTATCCTTGCCTCACCTGACCGTGCCTTCCCCTGCGTTACCCTTTCCTTGCCTTGCCGTGCATTGCCTAACCCTGCGTTGCCGTGCCTTAGCCTTGTTTCCCCTTGCCGTGCCGTTCCTTCCGTTACCCTTGCCTTCCCTTGCTTTCCCTTTCCTTCCTTGCATTCCGTTACTCCTTGCTTGCTTTCTGTGCATTGCCTAGCCTTGCGTTGGCTTTCCTTAGCTTTGCCTCGCCTGACCGTGCTTTCCCATGCATTACCCTTTCCTTGCCTTGCCGTGCATTGCCTAGCGTGCGTTGTCGTGCCTTAGCCTTGTTTCCCCTTGCCGTGCAGTTCCTTCCGTTACACTTGCCTTTCTTTGCTTTCCCTTGCCTTCCTTAACTTCCGTTACTCTTTGCTTGCCTTCCGTGCATTGCCTAGCCTTGCGTTGTCGTGCCTTAGCCTTGCCTCGCCTGAACGTGCTTTCCCATGCGTTACCCTTTCCTTGCCTTGCCGTGCATTGCCCAGCCTGCGTTGCCGTGCCTTAGCCTTGTTTCCCCTTGCCGTGCAATTCCTTCCGTTACCCTTGCCTTTCCTTGCTTTTCCTTGCCTTGCTTACCTTCCATTACTCTTTGCTTCCCTTCCCTGCATTGCCTAGCCTTGCGTTGTCGTGCCTTAGCCTTATCTCGCCTGACCGTGCCTTCCTTTGCTTTAAGCTTTCCTTGCATTGTCGTGCATTGCCTAGCCTTGCGTTGTCGTGCATTAGCCTTGCCTAGCCTCACCGTGCCTTGCCTTGCGTTACCCTTTCCTTGCCTTGCCGTGCATTGCCTAGCCGTGCGTTGTCGTCCCTTAGCCTTGTTACCCCTTGCCGTGCCGTTCCTTCCGTTACCCTTGCCTTCCCTTGCTTTCCCTTTCCTTCCTTGCATTCCGTTACTCCTTGCTTGCTTTCCGTGCATTGCCTAGCCTTGCGTTGGCTTTCCTTAGCCTTGCCTCGCCTGACCGTGCTTTCCCATGCGTTACCCTTTCCTTGACTTGCCGTGCATTGCCTAGCGTGCGTTGTCGTGCCTTAGCCTTGTTTCCCCTTGCCGTGCCGTTCCTTCCGTTACACTGGCCTTTCTTTGCTTTCCCTTGCCTTCCTTACCTTCCGTTACTCTTTGCTTGCCTTCCGTGCATTGCGAAGCCTTGCGTTGTCGTGCCTTAGCCTTGCCTCCCCTGACCGTGCTTTCCCATGCGTTACCCTTTCCTTGCCTTGCCGTGCATTGCCTAGCGTGCGTTGTCGTGCCTTAGACTTGTTTCCCCTTGCCGTGCCGTTCCTTCCGTTACCATTGCCTTTCCTTCCTTTCCCTTGCCTTCCTTACCTTCCGTTACTCTTTGCTTGCCTTCCCTGCATTGCCTAGCCTTGCGTTGTCGTGCCTTAGCCTTATCTCGCCTGACCGTGCCTTCCTTTGCTTTAAGCTTTACTTGCATTGTCGTGCATTGCCTAGCCTTGCGTTGTCGTGCATTAGCCTTGCCTAGCCTCACCGTGCCTTGCCTTGCGTTACCCTTTCCTTGCCTTGCCGTGCATTTCCTAGCCGTGTGTTGTCGTGCCTTAGCCTTGTTTCCCCTTGCCGTTGCGTGCCTTTTGTTACACTTGCCTTGCCTGGCTTTGCCTTGCCTTCCTTTCCTTCCGTTACTCTTTCCATGCCTTGCCGTGCATTGCCTAGCCCTGCGTTGTCGTGCCTTAGCCTTGTTACCCCTTGCCGTGCTGTTCCTTCCGTTACCCTTGCCTTCCCTTGCTTTCCCTTGCCTTCCTTGCGTTCCGTTACTCTTTCCTTGCTTTCCGTGCATTGCCTAGCCTTGCGTTGTCATGCCTTAGGCTTGCCTCGCCTGACCGTGCTTTCCCATGCGTTACCCTTTCCTTGCCTTGCCGTGCTTTGCCTAGCGTGCGTTGTCGTGCCTTAGCCTTGTTTCCCCTTGCCGCGCCGTTCCTTCCGTTACACTTGCCTTTCCTTGCTTTCCCTTGCCTTCCTTACCTTCCTTTACTCTTTGCTTGCCTTCCGTGCATTGCCTAGCCTTGCGTTGTCGTGCCTTAGCCTTGCCTCGCCTGACCGTGCTTTCCCATGCGTTACCCTTTCCTTGCCTTGCCGTTCATTGCCTAGCGTTCGATGTCGTGCCTTAGACTTGTTTCCCCTTGCCGTGCCGTTTCTTCCGTTACCCTGGCCTGTCCTTCCTTTTCCTTGTCTAGCTTACCTTCCGTTACGCTTTGCTTGCCTTCCCTGAATTTCCTAGCCTTGCGTTGTCGTGCCTTAGCCTTGCCTCGCCTGAACTTGCTTTCCCATGCGTTACCCTTTCCTTGCCTTCCCGTGCATTGCCTAGCCTACGTTGCCGTGCCTTAGCCTTGTTTCCCCTTGCCGTGCCGTTCCTTCCGTTACCCTTACCTTCCCTTGCTTTCCCTTGCCTTCCTTGCGTTCCGTTACTCTTTGCTTGCTTTCCGTGCATTGCCTAGCCTTCCGTTGTCATGCCTTAGCCTTGCCTCGCCTGACCGTGCTTTCCCATGCGTTACCCTTTCCTTGCCTTGCCGTGCATTGCCTAGCCTGCGTTGCCGTGCCTTAGCCTTGTTTATCCTTGCCGTGCCGTTCCTTCCGTTACCCTTGACTTTCCTTGCTTTTCCTTGCCTTGCTTACCTTCCGTTACTCTTTGCTTCCCTTCCCTGCATTGCCTAGCCTTGCGTTGTCGTGCCTTAGTCTTATCTCGCCTGACCGTGCCTTCCTTTGCTTTAAGCTTTCCTTGCATTGTCGTGCCTTGCCTAGCCTTGCGTTGTCGTGCATTAGCCTTGCCTAGCCTCACCGTGCCTTGCCTTGCGTTACCCTTTCCTTGCCTTGCCGTGCATTGCCTAGCCGTGCGTTGTCGTGCCTTAGCCTTGTTTCCCCTTGCCGTGGCGTGCCTTTTGTTACACTTGCCTTGCCTGGCTTTGCCTTGCCTTCCTATCCTTCCGTTACTCTTTCCTTGCCTTGCCGTGCATTGCCTAGCCTTGCATTGTCGTGCCTTATCCTTGCCTCACCTGACCGTGCCTTCCCCTGCGTTACCCTTTCCTTGCCTTGCCGTGCATTGCCTAGCGTGCGTTGTCGTGCCTTAGCCTTGTTTCCCCTTGCCGTGCCGTTCCTTCCGTTACACTTGCCTTTCCTTGCTTTCCCTTGCCTTCCTTACCTTCCGTTACTCTTTGCTTGCCTTCCGTGCATTGCCTAGCCTTGCGTTGTCGTGCCTTAGCCTTATCTCGCCTGACCGTACCTTCCTTTGCTTTAAGCTTTCCTTGCATTGTCGTGCATTGCCTAGCCTTGCGTTGTCGTGCATTAACCTTGCCTAGCCTCAGCGTGCCTTGCCTTGCGTTACCCTTTCCTTGCCTTGCCGTGCATTTCCTAGCTGTGTGTTTTCGTGGCTTAGCCTTGTTACCCCTTGCCGTGCCCTTCCTTCCGTTACCCTTGCCTTCCCTTGCTTTCCCTTTCCTTCCTTGCATTCCGTTACTCCTTCCTTGCTTTCCGTGCATTGCCTAGCCTTGCGTTGGCTTTCCTTAGCCTTGCCTCACCTGACCGTGCTTTCCCATGCGTTACCCTTTCCTTGCCTTGCCGTGCATTGCCTAGCGTGCGTTGTCGTGCCTTAGCCTTGTTTCCCCTTGCCGTGCCGTTCCTTCCGTTACACTTGCCTTTCTTTGCTTTCCCTTGCCTTCCTTACCTTCCGTTACTCTTTCCTTGCCTTGCCGTGCATTGCCTAGCCTTGCATAGTCGTGCCTTATCCTTGCCTCACCTAACCGTGCCTTCCCCTGCGTTACCCTTTCCTTGCCTTGCCGTGCATTGCCTAACCCTGCGTTGCCGTTCCTTAGCCTTGTTACCCCTTGCCGTGCCGTTCCTTCCGTTACCCTTGCCTTCCCTTGCTTTCCCTTGCCTTCCTTGCGTTCCGTTACTCTTTGCTTGCTTTCCGTGCATTGCCTAGCCTTGCGTTGTCATGCCTTAGCCTTGCATCGCCTGACCGTGCTTTCCCATGCGTTACCCTTTCATTGCCTTGCCGTGCATTGCCTAGCCGTGCGTTGTCGTGCCTTAGCCTTGTTTCCCCTTGCCGTGCCGTTCCTTCCGTTACACTTGCCTTTCCTTCCTTTCCCTTGCCTTCCTTACCTTCCGTTACTCTTTGCTTGCCTTCCGTGCATTGCCTAGCCTTGCGTTGTCGTGCCTTAGCCTTGTCTCGCCTGAACGTGCTTTCCCATTCGTTACCCTTTCCTTGCCTTGCCGTGCATTGCCTAGCCTGCGTTGCCGTGCCTTAGCCTTGTTTCCCCTTGCCGTGCCGTTCCTTCCGTTACCCTGGCCTTTCCTTCCTTTTCCTTGCCTTGCTTACCTTCCGTTACTCTTTGCTTGCCTTCCCTGAATTTCCTAGCCTTGCGTTGTCGTGCCTTAGCCTTATCTCGCCTGACCTTGCCTTCCTTTGCTTTAAGCTTTCCTTGCATTGTCGTGCATCGCCTAGCCTTGCGTTTTCGTGCATTAGCCTTGCCTAGCCTCACCGTGCCTTTCCTTACGTTACCCTTTGCTTGCCTTGCCGTGCATTGCCTAGCCGTGCCTTGTCGTGCCTTAGCCTTGTTTCCCCTTGCCGTGCGGTTCCTTCCGTTACACTTGCCTTTTTTTGCTTTCCCTTTCCTTCCTTACCTTCCGTTTCTCTTTGCTTGCCTTCCGTGCATTGCCTAGCCTTGGGTTGTCGTGCCTTAGCCTTGCCTCGCCTGACCGTGCTTTCCCATGCGTTACCCTTTCCTTGCCTTGCCGTGCATTGCCTAGCGTGCGTTGTCGTGCCTTAGCCTTGTTTCCCCTTGCCGTGCCGTTCCTTCCGTTACCATTGCCTTTCCTTGCTTTCCCTTGCCTTCCTTACCTTCCGTTACTCTTTGATTGCCTTCCGTGCATTGCCTAGCCTTGCGTTGTCGTGCCTTAGCCTTATCTCGCCTGACCGTGCCTTCCTTTGCTTTAAGCTTTCCTTGCAATGTCGTGCATTGCCTAGCCTTGCGTTGTCGTGCATTAGCCTTGCCTAGCCTCACCGTGCCTTGCCTTGCGTTACCCTTTCCTTGCCTTGCCATGCATTTCCTAGCCGTGTGTTGTCGTGCCTTAGCCTTGTTTCCCCTTGCCGTTCCGTGCCTTTTGTTACACTTGCCTTGCCTGGCTTTGCCTTGCCTTCCTTTCCTTCCGTTACTCTTTCCTTGCCTTGCCGTGCATTGCCTAGCCTTGCATTGTCGTGCCTTATCCTTGCCTCACCTGACCGTGCCTTCCCCTGCGTTACCCTTTCCTTGACTTGCCGCGCATTGCCTAGCCCTGCGTTGTCGTGCCTTAGCCTTCTTACCCCTTGCCGTGCCGTTCCTTCCGTTACACTTGCCTTCCCTTGCTTTCCCTTGCCTTCCTTGCGTTCCGTTACTCTTTGCTTGCTTTCCGTGCATTGCCTAGCCTTGCGTTGTCGTGCCTTAGCCTTGCCTCGCCTGACCGTGCTTTCCCATGCGTTACCCTTTCCTTGCCTTGCCGTGCATTGCCTAGCCTGCGTTGCCGTGCCTTAGCCTTGTTTCCCCTTGCCGTGTCGGTCCTTCCGTTACCCTGGCCTTTCCTTCCTTTTCCTTGCCTTGCTTACCTTCCGTTACTCTTTGCTTGCCTTCCCTGAATTTCCTAGCCTTGCGTTGTCGTGCCTTAGCCTTATCTCGCCTGACCTTGCCTTCCTTTGCTTTAAGCTTTCCTTGCATTGTCGTGCATCGCCTAGCCTTGCGTTTTCGTGCATTAGCCTTGCCTAGCCTCACCGTGCCTTTCCTTGCGTTACCCTTTGCTTGCCTTGCCGTGCATTGCCTAGCCGTGCCTTGTCGTGCCTTAGCCTTGTTTCCCCTTGCCGTGCCGTTCCTTCCGTTACACTTGCCTTTCTTTGCTTTCCCTTTCCTTCCTTACCTTCCGTTTCTCTTTGCTTGCCTTCCGTGCATTGCCTAGCCTTGGGTTGTCGTGCCTTAGCCTTGCCTCGCCTGACCGTGCTTTCCCATGCGTTACCCTTTCCTTGCCTTGCCGTGCATTGCCTAGCGTGCGTTGTCGTGCCTTAGCCTTGTTTCCCCTTGCCGTGCCGTTCCTTCCGTTACCATTGCCTTTCCTTGCTTTCCCTTGCCTTCCTTACCTTCCGTTACTCTTTGCTTGCCTTCCGTGCATTGCCTAGCCTTGCGTTGTCGTGCCTTAGCCTTATCTCGCCTGACCGTGCCTTCCTTTGCTTTAAGCTTTACTTGCATTGTCGTGCATTGCCTAGCCTTGCGTTGTCGTGCATTAACCTTGCCTAGCCTAACCGTGCCTTGCCTTGCGTTACCCTTTCCTTGCCTTGCCGTGCATTTCCTAGCCGTGTGTTGTCGTGCCTTAGCCTTGTTACCCCTTGCCGTGCCGTTCCTTCCCTTACGCTTGCCTTCCCTTGCTTTCCCGTTCCTTCCTTGCATTCCGTTACTCCTTGCTTGCTTTCCGTGCATTGCCTAGCCTTGCGTTGGCTTTCCTTAGCCTTGCCTCGCCTGACCGTGCTTTCCCATGCGTTACCCTTTCCTTGCCTTGCCGTGCATTGCCTAGGGTGCGTTGTCGTGCCTTAGCATTGTTTCCCCTTGCCGTTGCGTGCCTTTTGTTACACTTGCCTTGCCTGGCTTTGCCTTGCCTTCCTTTCCTTCCGTTACTCTTTCCTTGCCTTGCCGTGCATTGCCTAGCCCTGCGTTGTCGTGCCTTAGTCTTGTTACCCCTTGCCGTGCCGTTCCTTCCGTTACCCTTGCCTTCCCTTGCTTTCCCTTGCCTTCCTTGCGTTCCGTTACTCTTTGCTTGCTTTCCGTGCATTGCCTAGCCTTGCGTTGTCGTGCCTTAGCCTTATCTCGCCTGACCGTGCCTTCCTTTGCTTTAAGCTTTACTTGCATTGTCGTGCATTGCCTAGCCTTGCGTTGTCGTGCATTAGCCTTGCCTAGCCTCACCGTGCCTTGCCTTGCGTTACTCTTTCCTTGCCTTGCCGTGCATTGCCTAGCCTTGCATTGTCGTGCCTTATCCTTGCCTCACCTGACCGTGCCTTCCCCTGCGTTACCCTTTCCTTGCCTTGCCGTGCATTGCCTAACCCTGCGTTGCCGTGCCTTAGCCTTGTTTCCCCTTGCCGTGCCGTTCCTTCCGTTACCCTTGCCTTCCCTTGCTTTCCCTTTCCTTCCTTGCATTCCGTTACTCCTTGCTTGCTTTCTGTGCATTGCCTAGCCTTGCGTTGGCTTTCCTTAGCCTTGCCTCGCCTGACCGTGCTTTCCCATGCGTTACCCTTTCCGTGCCTTGCCGTGCATTGCCTAGCGTGCGTTGTCGTGCCTTAGCCTTGTTTCCCCTTGCCGTGCCGTTCCTTCCGTTACACTTGCCTTTCTTTGCTTTCCCTTGCCTTCCTTACCTTCCGTTACTCTTTGCTTGCCTTCCGTGCATTGCCTAGCCTTGCGTTGTCGTGCCTTAGCCTTATCTCGCCTGACCGTGCCTTCCTTTGCTTTAAGTTTTACTTGCATTGTCGTGCATTGCCTAGCCTTGCGTTGTCGTGCATTAGCCTTGCCTAGCCTCACCGTGCCTTGCCTTGCGTTACCCTTTCCTTGCCTTGCCGTGCATTTCCTAGCCGTGTGTTGTCGTGCCTTAGCCTTGTTTCCCCTTGCCGTTCCGTGCCTTTTGTTACACTTGCCTTGCCTGGCTTTGCCTTGCCTTCCTTTCCTTCCGTTACTCTTTCCTTGCCTTGCCGTGCATTGCCTAGCCCTGCGTTGTCGTGCCTTAGCCTTGTTACCCCTTGCCGTGCCGTTCCTTCCATTACCCTTGCCTTCCCTTGCTTTCCCTTGCCTTCCTTGCGTTCCGTTACTCTTTGCTTGCTTTCCGTGCATTGCCTAGCCTTGCGTTGTCATGCCTTAGTCTTGCCTCGCCTGACCGTTCTTTCCCATGCGTTACCCTTTCCTTGCCTTGCCGTGCATTGCCTAGCGTGCGTTGTCGAGCCTTAGCCTTGTTTCCCCTTGCCGTGCCGTTCCTTCCGTTACACTTGCCTTTCTTTGCTTTCCCTTGCCTTCCTTACCTTCCGTTACTCTTTGCTTGCCTTCCGTGCATTGCCTAGCCTTGCGTTGTCGTGCCTTAGCCTTATCTCGCCTGACCGTGCCTTCCTTTGCTTTAATCTTTCCTTGCATTGTCGTGCATTGCCTAGCCTTGCGTTGTCGTGCATTAGCCTTGCCTAGCCTCACCGTGCCTTGCCTTGCGTTACCCTTTCCTTGCCTTGCCGTGCATTGCCTAGCCGTGCGTTGTCGTGCCTTAGCCTTGATTCCCCTTGCCGTGGCGTGCCTTTTGTTACACTTGCCTTGCCTGGCTTTGCCTTGCCTTCCTTTCCTTCCGTTACTCTTTCCTTGCCTTGCCGTGCATTGCCTAGCCTTGCATTGTCGTGCCTTATCCTTGCCTCACCTGACCGTGCCTTCCCCTGCGTTACCCTTTCCTTGACTTGCCGCGCATTGCCTAGCCCTGCGTTGTCGTGCCTTAGCCTTCTTACCCCTTGCCGTGCCGTTCCTTCCGTTACCCTTGCCTTCCCTTGCTTTCCCTTGCCTTCCTTGCGTTCCGTTACTCTTTGCTTGCTTTCCGTGCATTGCCTAGCCTTGGGTTGTCGTGCCTTAGCCTTGCCTCGCCTGACCGTGCTTTCCCATGCGTTACCCTTTCCTTGCCTTGCCGTGCATTGCCTAGCGTGCGTTGTCGTGCCTTAGCCTTGTTTCCCCTTGCCGTGCCGTTCCTTCCGTTACCATTGCCTTTCCTTGCTTTCCCTTGCCTTCCTTACCTTCCGTTACTCTTTGATTGCCTTCCGTGCATTGCCTAGCCTTGCGTTGTCGTGCCTTAGCCTTATCTCGCCTGACCGTGCCTTCCTTTGCTTTAAGCTTTCCTTGCAATGTCGTGCATTGCCTAGCCTTGCGTTGTCGTGCATTAGCCTTGCCTAGCCTCACCGTGCCTTGCCTTGCGTTACCCTTTCCTTGCCTTGCCATGCATTTCCTAGCCGTGTGTTGTCGTGCCTTAGCCTTGTTTCCCCTTGCCGTTCCGTGCCTTTTGTTACACTTGCCTTGCCTGGCTTTGCCTTGCCTTCCTTTCCTTCCGTTACTCTTTCCTTGCCTTGCCGTGCATTGCCTAGCCTTGCATTGTCGTGCCTTATCCTTGCCTCACCTGACCGTGCCTTCCCCTGCGTTACCCTTTCCTTGACTTGCCGCGCATTGCCTAGCCCTGCGTTGTCGTGCCTTAGCCTTCTTACCCCTTGCCGTGCCGTTCCTTCCGTTACACTTGCCTTCCCTTGCTTTCCCTTGCCTTCCTTGCGTTCCGTTACTCTTTGCTTGCTTTCCGTGCATTGCCTAGCCTTGCGTTGTCGTGCCTTAGCCTTGCCTCGCCTGACCGTGCTTTCCCATGCGTTACCCTTTCCTTGCCTTGCCGTGCATTGCCTAGCCTGCGTTGCCGTGCCTTAGCCTTGTTTCCCCTTGCCGTGTCGGTCCTTCCGTTACCCTGGCCTTTCCTTCCTTTTCCTTGCCTTGCTTACCTTCCGTTACTCTTTGCTTGCCTTCCCTGAATTTCCTAGCCTTGCGTTGTCGTGCCTTAGCCTTATCTCGCCTGACCTTGCCTTCCTTTGCTTTAAGCTTTCCTTGCATTGTCGTGCATCGCCTAGCCTTGCGTTTTCGTGCATTAGCCTTGCCTAGCCTCACCGTGCCTTTCCTTGCGTTACCCTTTGCTTGCCTTGCCGTGCATTGCCTAGCCGTGCCTTGTCGTGCCTTAGCCTTGTTTCCCCTTGCCGTGCCGTTCCTTCCGTTACACTTGCCTTTCTTTGCTTTCCCTTTCCTTCCTTACCTTCCGTTTCTCTTTGCTTGCCTTCCGTGCATTGCCTAGCCTTGGGTTGTCGTGCCTTAGCCTTGCCTCGCCTGACCGTGCTTTCCCATGCGTTACCCTTTCCTTGCCTTGCCGTGCATTGCCTAGCGTGCGTTGTCGTGCCTTAGCCTTGTTTCCCCTTGCCGTGCCGTTCCTTCCGTTACCATTGCCTTTCCTTGCTTTCCCTTGCCTTCCTTACCTTCCGTTACTCTTTGCTTGCCTTCCGTGCATTGCCTAGCCTTGCGTTGTCGTGCCTTAGCCTTATCTCGCCTGACCGTGCCTTCCTTTGCTTTAAGCTTTACTTGCATTGTCGTGCATTGCCTAGCCTTGCGTTGTCGTGCATTAACCTTGCCTAGCCTAACCGTGCCTTGCCTTGCGTTACCCTTTCCTTGCCTTGCCGTGCATTTCCTAGCCGTGTGTTGTCGTGCCTTAGCCTTGTTACCCCTTGCCGTGCCGTTCCTTCCCTTACGCTTGCCTTCCCTTGCTTTCCCGTTCCTTCCTTGCATTCCGTTACTCCTTGCTTGCTTTCCGTGCATTGCCTAGCCTTGCGTTGGCTTTCCTTAGCCTTGCCTCGCCTGACCGTGCTTTCCCATGCGTTACCCTTTCCTTGCCTTGCCGTGCATTGCCTAGGGTGCGTTGTCGTGCCTTAGCATTGTTTCCCCTTGCCGTTGCGTGCCTTTTGTTACACTTGCCTTGCCTGGCTTTGCCTTGCCTTCCTTTCCTTCCGTTACTCTTTCCTTGCCTTGCCGTGCATTGCCTAGCCCTGCGTTGTCGTGCCTTAGTCTTGTTACCCCTTGCCGTGCCGTTCCTTCCGTTACCCTTGCCTTCCCTTGCTTTCCCTTGCCTTCCTTGCGTTCCGTTACTCTTTGCTTGCTTTCCGTGCATTGCCTAGCCTTGCGTTGTCGTGCCTTAGCCTTATCTCGCCTGACCGTGCCTTCCTTTGCTTTAAGCTTTACTTGCATTGTCGTGCATTGCCTAGCCTTGCGTTGTCGTGCATTAGCCTTGCCTAGCCTCACCGTGCCTTGCCTTGCGTTACTCTTTCCTTGCCTTACCGTGCATTGCCTAGCCTTGCATTGTCGTGCCTTATCCTTGCCTCACCTGACCGTGCCTTCCCCTGCGTTACCCTTTCCTTGCCTTGCCGTGCATTGCCTAACCCTGCGTTGCCGTGCCTTAGCCTTGTTTCCCCTTGCCGTGCCGTTCCTTCCGTTACCCTTGCCTTCCCTTGCTTTCCCTTTCCTTCCTTGCATTCCGTTACTCCTTGCTTGCTTTCTGTGCATTGCCTAGCCTTGCGTTGGCTTTCCTTAGCCTTGCCTCGCCTGACCGTGCTTTCCCATGCGTTACCCTTTCCGTGCCTTGCCGTGCATTGCCTAGCGTGCGTTGTCGTGCCTTAGCCTTGTTTCCCCTTGCCGTGCCGTTCCTTCCGTTACACTTGCCTTTCTTTGCTTTCCCTTGCCTTCCTTACCTTCCGTTACTCTTTGCTTGCCTTCCGTGCATTGCCTAGCCTTGCGTTGTCGTGCCTTAGCCTTATCTCGCCTGACCGTGCCTTCCTTTGCTTTAAGTTTTACTTGCATTGTCGTGCATTGCCTAGCCTTGCGTTGTCGTGCATTAGCCTTGCCTAGCCTCACCGTGCCTTGCCTTGCGTTACCCTTTCCTTGCCTTGCCGTGCATTTCCTAGCCGTGTGTTGTCGTGCATTAGCCTTGTTTCCCCTTGCCGTTCCGTGCCTTTTGTTACACTTGCCTTGCCTGGCTTTGCCTTGCCTTCCTTTCCTTCCGTTACTCTTTCCTTGCCTTGCCGTGCATTGCCTAGCCCTGCGTTGTCGTGCCTTAGCCTTGTTACCCCTTGCCGTGCCGTTCCTTCCATTACCCTTGCCTTCCCTTGCTTTCCCTTGCCTTCCTTGCGTTCCGTTACTCTTTGCTTGCTTTCCGTGCATTGCCTAGCCTTGCGTTGTCATGCCTTAGTCTTGCCTCGCCTGACCGTTCTTTCCCATGCGTTACCCTTTCCTTGCCTTGCCGTGCATTGCCTAGCGTGCGTTGTCGAGCCTTAGCCTTGTTTCCCCTTGCCGTGCCGTTCCTTCCGTTACACTTGCCTTTCTTTGCTTTCCCTTGCCTTCCTTACCTTCCGTTACTCTTTGCTTGCCTTCCGTGCATTGCCTAGCCTTGCGTTGTCGTGCCTTAGCCTTATCTCGCCTGACCGTGCCTTCCTTTGCTTTAATCTTTCCTTGCATTGTCGTGCATTGCCTAGCCTTGCGTTGTCGTGCATTAGCCTTGCCTAGCCTCACCGTGCCTTGCCTTGCGTTACCCTTTCCTTGCCTTGCCGTGCATTGCCTAGCCGTGCGTTGTCGTGCCTTAGCCTTGATTCCCCTTGCCGTGGCGTGCCTTTTGTTACACTTGCCTTGCCTGGCTTTGCCTTGCCTTCCTTTCCTTCCGTTACTCTTTCCTTGCCTTGCCGTGCATTGCCTAGCCTTGCATTGTCGTGCCTTATCCTTGCCTCACCTGACCGTGCCTTCCCCTGCGTTACCCTTTCCTTGACTTGCCGCGCATTGCCTAGCCCTGCGTTGTCGTGCCTTAGCCTTCTTACCCCTTGCCGTGCCGTTCCTTCCGTTACCCTTGCCTTCCCTTGCTTTCCCTTGCCTTCCTTGCGTTCCGTTACTCTTTGCTTGCTTTCCGTGCATTGCCTAGCCTTGCGTTGTCGTGCCTTAGCCTTGCCTCGCCTGACCGTGCTTTCCCATGCGTTACCCTTTCCTTGCCTTGCCGTTCATTGCCTAGCGTTCGGTGTCGTGCCTTAGACTTGTTCCGCCTTGCCGTGCCGTTCCTTCCGTTACCCTTGCCTTTCCTTGCTTTTCCTTGCCTTCCTTACCTTCCGTTCCTCTTTGCTTGCCTTCCCTGAATTTCCTAGCCGTGCGTTGTCGTGCCTTAGCCTTGCCTCGCCTGACTGTGCTTTCCCATGCGTTACCATTTCCTTGCCTTGCCGTGCATTGCCTAGCCTGCGTTGCCGTGCCTTAGCCTTGCTTCCCCTTGCCGTGCCGTTCCTTCCGTTACACTTGCCTTTCTTTGCTTTCCCTTGCCTTCCTTACCTTCCGTTACTCTTTGCTTGCCTTCCGTGCATTGCCTAGCCTTGCGTTGTCGTGCCTTAGCCTTATCTCGCCTGACCGTGCCTTCCTTTGCTTTAATCTTTCCTTGCATTGTCGTGCATTGCCTAGCCTTGCGTTGTCGTGCATTTGCCTTGCCTAGGCTCACCGTGCCTTTCCTTGCGTTACCCTTTGCTTGCCTTGCCGTGCATTGCCTAGCCGTGCGTTGTCGTGCGTTAGCCTTGTTTCCCCTTGCCGTGCCGTTCCTTCCGTTACACTTGCCTTTCTTTGCTTTCCCTTTCCTTCCTTACCTTCCGTTTCTCTTTGCTTGCCTTCCGTGCATTGCCTAGACTTGGGTTGTCGTGCCTTAGCCTTGCCTCGCCTGACCGTGCTTTCCCATGCGTTACCCTTTCCTTGCCTTGCCGTGCATTGCCTAGCGTGCGTTGTCGTGCCTTCGCCTTGTTTCCCCTTGCCGTGCCGTTCCTTCCGTTACCATTGCCTTTCCTTGCTTTCCCTTGCCTTCCTTACCTTCCGTTACTCTTTGCTTGCCTTCCGTGCATTGCCTAGCCTTGCGTTGTCGTGCCTTAGCCTTATCTCGCCTGACCGTGCCTTCCTTTGCTTTAAGCTTTCCTTGCATTGTCGTGCATTGCCTAGCCTTGCGTTGTCGTGCATTAACCTTGCCTAGCCTCACCGTGCCTTGCCTTGCGTTACCCTTTCCTTGCCTTGCCGTGCATTTCCTAGTCGTGTGTTGTCGTGGCTTACCCTTGTTTCCCCTTGCCGTGCCGTTCCTTCCGTTACCCTTGCCTTCCCTTGCTTTCCCTTTCCTTCCTTGCATTCCGTTACTCCTTGCTTGCTTTCCGTGCATTGCCTAGCCTTGCGTTGGCTTTCCTTACCCTTGCCTCGCCTGACCGTGCTTTCCCATGCGTTACCCTTTCCTTGCCTTGCCGTGCATTGCCTAGCGTGCGTTGTCGTGCCTTAGCCTTGTTTCCCCTTGCCGTGCCGTTCCTTCCGTTACACTTGCCTTTCTTTGCTTTCCCTTCCTTCCTTACCTTCCGTTACTCTTTGCTTGCCTTCCGTGCATTGCCTAGCCTTGCGTTGTCGTGCCTTAGCCTTATCTCGCCTGACCGTGCCTTCCTTTGCTTTAAGCTTTACTTGCATTGTCGTGCATTGCCTAGCCTTGCGTTGACGTGCATTAGCCTTGCCTAGCCTCACCGTGCCTTGACTTGCGTTACCCTTTCCTTGCCTTGCCGTGCATTTCCTAGCCGTGTGTTGTCGTGCCTTAGCCTTGTTTCCCCTTGCCGTTGCGTGCCTTTTGTTACACTTGCCTTGCCTGGCTTTGCCTTGCCTTCCTTTCCTTCCATTACTCTTTCCTTGCCTTGCCGTGCATTGCCTAGCCCTGCGTTGTCGTGACTTAGCCTTGTTACCCCTTGCCGTGCCGTTCCTTCCGTTACCCTTGCCTTCCCTTGCTTTCCCTTGCCTTCCTTGCGTTCCGTTACTCTTTGCTTGCTTTCCGTGCATTGCCTAGCCTTGCGTTGTCGTGCCTTAGCCTTATCTCGCCTGAACGTGCCTTCCTTTCCTTTAAGCTTTACTTGCATTGTCGTGCATTGCCTAGCCTTGCGTTGTCGTGCATTAGCCTTGCCTAGCCTCACCGTGCCTTTCCTTGCGTTACCGTTTGCTTGCCTTGCCGTGCATTGCCTAGCCTTGCATTGTCGTGCCTTATCCTTGCCTCACCTGACCCTGCCTTTCCTTGCGTTACCCTTTCCTTCCCTTGCCGTGCATTGCCTAGCCCTGCGTTGTCGTGCCTTAGCCTTCTTACTCCTTGCCGTGCCGTTCCTTCCGTTACCCTTGCCTTCCCTTGCTTTCCCTTGCCTTCCTTGCGTTCCGTTACTCTTTGCTTGCTTTCCGTGCATTGCCTAGCCTTGCGTTGTCATGCCTTAGCCTTGCCTCGCCTGACCGTGCTTTCCCATGCGTTACCCTTTCCTTGCCTTGCCGTGCATTGCCTAGCGTGCGTTGTCGTGCATTAGCCTTGTTTCCCCTTGCCGTGCCGTTCCTTCCGTTACACTTGCCTTTCCTTGCTTTCCCTTGCCTTCCTTACCTTCCGTTACTCTTTGCTTGCCTTCCGTGCATTGCCTAGCCTTGCGTTGTCGTGCCTTAGCCTTGCCTCGCCTGACCGTGCTTTCCCATGCGTTACCCTTTCCTTGCCTTGCCGTTCATTGCCTAGCGTTCGGTGTCGTGCCTTAGACTTGTTCCCCCTTGCCGTGCCGTTCCTTCCGTTACCCTTGCCTTTCCTTGCTTTTCCTTGCCTTCCTTACCTTCCGTTACTCTTTGCTTGCCTTCCCTGAATTGCGTAGCCTTGCGTTGTCGTACCTTTGCCTTATCTCGCCTGACCTTGCCTTCCTTTGCTTTAAGCTTTCCTTGCATTGTCGTGCATTGCCTAGCCTTGCGTTTTCGTGCATTAGCCTTGTCTAGCCTCACCGTGCATTGCCTTGCGTTACCCTTTGCTTGCCTTGCCGTGCATTGCCTAGCCGTGCGTTGTCGTGCCTTAGCCTTGTTTCCCCTTGCCGTGCAGTTCCTTCCGTTACACTTGCCTTTCTTTGCTTTCCCTTGCCTTCCTTACCTTCCGTTACTCTTTGCTTGCCTTCCGTGCATTGCCTAGCCTTGCGTTGTCGTGCCTTAGCCTTGCCTCGCCTGAACGTGCTTTCCCATGCGTTACCCTTTCCTTGCCTTGCCGTGCATTGCCCAGCCTGCGTTGCCGTGCCTTAGCCTTGTTTCCCCTTGCCGTGCAATTCCTTCCGTTACCCATGCCTTTCCTTGCTTTTCCTTGCCTTGCTTACCTTCCGTTACTCTTTGCTTCCCTTCCCTGCATTGCCTAGCCTTGCGTTGTCGTGCCTTAGCCTTATCTCGCCTGACCGTGCCTTCCTTTGCTTTAAGTTTTCCTTGCATTGTCGTGCATTGCCTAGCCTTGCGTTGTCGTGCATTAGCCTTGCCTAGCCTCACCGTGCCTTGCCTTGCGTTACCCTTTCCTTGCCTTGCCGTGCATTTCCTAGCCGTGTGTTGTCGTGCCTTAGCCTTGTTTCCCCTTGCCGTGGCGTTCCTTTTGTTACACTTGCCTTTCCTGGCTTTGACTTGCCTTCCTTTCCTTCCGTTACTCTTTCCTTGCCTTGCAGTGCATTGCCTAGCCTTGAATTGTCTTGCCTTATCCTTGCCTCACCTGACCGTGCCTTCCCCTGCGTTACCCTTTCCTTGCCTTGCCGTGCATTGCCTAGCCCTGCGTTGCCGTGCCTTACACTTGTTACCCCTTACCGTGCCGTTCCTTCCGTTACCCTTGCCTTCCCTTGCTTTCCCTTGACTTCCTTGCGTTCCGTTACTCTTTGCTTGCTTTCCGTGCATTGCCTAGCCTTGCGTTGTCATGCCTTAGCCTTGCATCGCCTGACCGTGCTTTCCCATGCGTTACCCTTTCCTTGCCTTTCCGTGCATTGCCTAGCCGTGCGTTGTCGTGCCTTAGCCTTGTTTCCCCTTGCCGTGCCGTTCCTTCCGTTACACTTGCCTTTCCTTCCTTTCCCTTGCCTTCCTTACATTCCGTTACTCTTTGCTTGCCTTCCGTGCATTGCCTAGCCTTGCGTTGTCGTGCCTTAGCGTTGCCTCGCCTGACCGTGCTTTCAAATGCGTTACCCTTTCCTTGCCTTGCCGTTCATTGCCTAGCGTTCGGTGTCGTGCCTTAGAGTTTTTTCCCCTTGCCGTGCCGTTCCTTCCGTTACCCTGGCCTTTCCTTCCTTTTCCTTGCCTTGCTTACCTTCCGTTACGCTTTGCTTGCCTTCCCTGAATTGCCTAGCCTTGCGTTGTCGTGCCTTAGCCTTATCTCGCCTGACCGTGCCTTCCTTTGCTTTAAGCTTTCCTTGCATTGTCTTGCATTGCCTAGCCTTGCGTTGTCGTGCATTAACCTTGCCTAGCCTCACCGTGCCTTGCCTTGCGTTACCCTTTCCTTGCCTTGCCGTGCATTTCCTAGCCGTGTGTTGTCGTGCCTTAGCCTTGTTACCCCTTGCCGTGCCGTTCCTTCCGTTACCCTTGCCTTCCCTTGCTTTTCCTTTCCTTCCTTGCATTCCGTTACTCCTTGCTTGGTTTCCGTGCATTGCCTAGCCTTGCGTTGGCTTTCCTTAGCCTTGCCTCGCCTGACCGTGCTTTCCCATGCGTTACCCTTTCCTTGCCTTGCCGTGCATTGCCTAGCGTGCGTTGTCGTGCCTTAGCCTTGTTTCCCCTTGCCGTGCCGTTCCTTCCGTTACCCTTGCCTTCCCTTGTTTTCCCTTTCCTTCCTTGCATTCCGTTACTCCTTGCTTGCTTTCCGTGCATTGCCTAGCCTTGCGTTGGCTTTCCTTAGCCTTGCCTCGCCTGACCGTGCTTTCCCATGCGTTACCCTTTCCTTGCCATGCCGTGCATTGCCTAGCGTGCGTTGTCGTGCCTTAGCCTTGTTTCCCCTTGCCGTGCCGTTCCTTCCGTTACACTTGCCTTTCTTTGCTTTCCCTTCCCTTCCTTACCTTCCGTTACTCTTTGCTTGCCTTCCGTGCATTGCCTAGACTTGCGTTGTCGTGCCTTAGCCTTATCTCGCCTGACCGTGCCTTCCTTTGCTTTAAACTTTCCTTGCATTGTCGTGCATTGCCTAGCCTTGCGTTGTCGTGCATTAGCCTTGCCTAGCCTCACCGTGCCTTGCCTTGCGTTACCCTTTCCTTGCCTTGCCGTGCATTGCCTAGCCGTGCGTTGTCGTGCCTTAGCCTTGTTTCCCCTTGCCGTGGCGTGCCTTTTGTTACACTTGCCTTTCCTGGCTTTGACTTGCCTTCCTTTCCTTCCGTTACTCTTTCCTTGCCTTGCCGTGCATTGCCTAGCCTTTCATTGTCGTGCCTTATCCTTGCCTCACCTGACCGTGCCTTCCCCTGCGTTACCCTTTCCTTGCCTTGCCGTGCATTGCCTAGCCCTGCGTTGCCGTGCCTTAGCCTTGTTACCCCTTACAGTGCCGTTCCTTCCGTTACCCTTGCCTTCCCTTGCTTTCCCTTGCCTTCCTTGCGTTCCGTTACTCTTTGCTTGCTTTCCGTGCATTGCCTAGCCTTGCGTTGTCATGCCTTAGCCTTGCATCGCCTGACCGTGCTTTCCCATGCGTTACCCTTTCTTTGCCTTTCCGTGCATTGCCTAGCCGTGCGTTGTCGTGCCTTAGCCTTGTTTCCCCTTGCCGTGCCGTTCCTTCCGTTACACTTGCCTTTCCTTCCTTTCCCTTGCCTTCCTTACCTTCCGTTACTCTTTGCTTGCCTTCCGTGCATTGCCTAGCCTTGCGTTGTCGTGCCTTAGCGTTGCCTCGCCTGACCGTGCTTTCAAATGCGTTGCCCTTTCCTTGCCTTGCCGTTCGTTGCCTAGCGTTCGGTGTCGTGCCTTAGACTTGTTTCCCCTTGCCGTGCCGTTCCTTCCGTTACCCTGGCCTTTCCTTCCTTTTCGTTGCCTTGCTTAACTTCCGTTACTCTTTGCTTGCCTTCCCTGAATTGCCTAGCCTTGCGTTGTCGTGCCTTAGCCTTATCTCGCCTGACCGTGCCTTCCTTTGCTTTAAGCTTTCCTTGAATTGTCGTGCATTGCCTAGCCTTGCGTTGTCGTGCATTAACCTTGCCTAGCCTCACCGTGCCTTGCCTTGCGTTACCCTTTCCTTGCCTTGCCGTGCATTTCCTAGCCGTGTGTTGTCGTGCCTTAGCCTTGTTACCCCTTGCCGTGCCGTTCCTTCCGTTACCCTTGCCTTCCCTTGCTTTCCCTTTCCTTCCTTGCATTCCGTTACTCCTTGCTTGCTTTCCGTGCATTGCCTAGCCTTGCGTTGGCTTTCCTTAGCCTTGCCTCGCCTGACCGTGCCATCCCATGCGTTACCCTTTCCTTGCCTTGCCGTGCCTTGCCTAGCCGTGCGTTGTCGTGCATTAGCCTTGTCTTGCCTTACCGTGCCTTGCCTTTCGTTACCCTTTCTTTGCCTGGCCGTGCATTCCCTAGCCGTGCGTTGCCGTTCCTTAGCCTTGTTTCCCCTTGCCGTGCCTTGCCTTTCGTTACACTTGCCTTGCCTTGCTTTGCCTTGCCTTCTTTTCCTTCCGTTACTCTTTCCTTGCCTAGCCGTGCACTGCCTAGCCTTGCGTTGTCGTGCATTAGCCTTGCCTCCCCAAACCGTGCCTTGCCTTGCGTTACCATTTCCTTGCCTTGCCCTGCATTGCCTAGCCGTGCGTTGCCGTGCCTTAGCCTTGTTTCCCCTTGCCGTGCCGTTCCTTCCGGTAACCTTGCCTTGCCTTGCTTTCCCTTGCCTTCCTTGCGTTCCGTTACTCTTTGCTTGCCTTCCGTGCATTGCCTAGCCTTTCGTTGTCGTGCCTTAGCCTTGCCTCGCCTGACCGTGCCTTGCCTTGCGTTACGCTTTCCTTGCCTTGCAGTGCATTGCCTAGCAGTGCGTTGTCGTGCCTTAGCCTTGTTTCCCCTTGCCATAGCCTTGCTTGCGTTGCCTTGCTTTGCCTTGCATTCCTTGCCTTCCGTTACTCTTTGCTTGCTTTCCGTGCATTGCCTAGCCTTGCGTTGTCGTGCATTAGACTTGCCTCCCCAAACCGTGCCTTGCCTTGTGTTACCCTTTCCTTACCTTACCCTGCATTGCCTAGAGCTGTGTTGTCGTGCCTTAGCCTTGTTTCCCCTTGCCGTGCCGTTCCCTCCGTTACCCTTGCCTTCCCTTGCTTTCCCTTGCTTTCCTTGCCTTCCGTTACTCTTCGCTTTTCTTCCGTGCATTGCCTAGCCTTGCGTTGTCGTGCCTTAGCCTTGCCTCGCCAGACAGTGCCTTGCCTTGCGTTACCCTTTCCTTGCCTTGCCGTGCACTGCCTAGCCTTGCCTTGTCGTGCATTAGCCTTGCCTAGCCTCACCGTGCCTTGCCTTGCGTTACCCTTTCCTTGCCTTGCCGTGCATTTCCTAGCCGTGTGTTGTCGTGCCTTAGCCTTGTTTCCCCTTGCCGTGGCGTTCCTTTTGTTACACTTGCCTTTCCTGGCTTTGACTTGCCTTCCTTTCCTTCCGTTACTCTTTCCTTGCCTTGCCGTGCATTGCCTAGCCTTGAATTGTCTTGCCTTATCCTTGCCTCACCTGACCGTGCCTTCCCCTGCGTTACCCTTTCCTTGCCTTGCCGTGCATTGCCTAGCCCTGCGTTGCCGTGCCTTACACTTGTTACCCCTTACCGTGCCGTTCCTTCCGTTACCCTTGCCTTCCCTTGCTTTCCCTTGACTTCCTTGCGTTCCGTTACTCTTTGCTTGCTTTCCGTGCATTGCCTAGCCTTGCGTTGTCATGCCTTAGCCTTGCATCGCCTGACCGTGCTTTCCCATGCGTTACCCTTTCCTTGCCTTTCCGTGCATTGCCTAGCCGTGCGTTGTCGTGCCTTAGCCTTGTTTCCCCTTGCCGTGCCGTTCCTTCCGTTACACTTGCCTTTCCTTCCTTTCCCTTGCCTTCCTTACATTCCGTTACTCTTTGCTTGCCTTCCGTGCATTGCCTAGCCTTGCGTTGTCGTGCCTTAGCGTTGCCTCGCCTGACCGTGCTTTCGAATGCGTTACCCTTTCCTTGCCTTGCCGTTCATTGCCTAGCGTTCGGTGTCGTGCCTTAGACTTTTTTCCCCTTGCCGTGCCGTTCCTTCCGTTACACTGGCCTTTCCTTCCTTTTCCTTGCCTTGCTTACCTTCCGTTACGCTTTGCTTGCCTTCCCTGAATTGCCTAGCCTTGCGTTGTCGTGCCTTAGCCTTATCTCGCCTGACCGTGCCTTCCTTTGCTTTAAGCTTTCCTTGCATTGTCTTGCATTGCCTAGCCTTGCGTTGTCGTGCATTAACCTTGCCTAGCCTCACCGTGCCTTGCCTTGCGTTACCCTTTCCTTGCCTTGCCGTGCATTTCCTAGCCGTGTGTTGTCGTGCCTTAGCCTTGTTACCCCTTGCCGTGCCGTTCCTTCCGTTACCCTTGCCTTCCCTTGCTTTTCCTTTCCTTCCTTGCATTCCGTTACTCCTTGCTTGGTTTCCGTGCATTGCCTAGCCTTGCGTTGGCTTTCCTTAGCCTTGCCTCGCCTGACCGTGCTTTCCCATGCGTTACCCTTTCCTTGCCTTGCCGTGCATTGCCTAGCGTGCGTTGTCGTGCCTTAGCCTTGTTTCCCCTTGCCGTGCCGTTCCTTCCGTTACCCTTGCCTTCCCTTGCTTTCCCTTTCCTTCCTTGCATTCCGTTACTCCTTGCTTGCTTTCCGTGCATTGCCTAGCCTTGCGTTGGCTTTCCTTAGCCTTGCCTCGCCTGACCGTGCTTTCCCATGCGTTACCCTTTCCTTGCCATGCCGTGCATTGCCTAGCGTGCGTTGTCGTGCCTTAGCCTTGTTTCCCCTTGCCGTGCCGTTCCTTCCGTTACACTTGCCTTTCTTTGCTTTCCCTTCCCTTCCTTACCTTCCGTTACTCTTTGCTTGCCTTCCGTGCATTGCCTAGACTTGCGTTGTCGTGCCTTAGCCTTATCTCGCCTGACCGTGCCTTCCTTTGCTTTAAACTTTCCTTGCATTGTCGTGCATTGCCTAGCCTTGCGTTGTCGTGCATTAGCCTTGCCTAGCCTCACCGTGCCTTGCCTTGCGTTACCCTTTCCTTGCCTTGCCGTGCATTGCCTAGCCGTGCGTTGTCGTGCCTTAGCCTTGTTTCCCCTTGCCGTGGCGTGCCTTTTGTTACACTTGCCTTTCCTGGCTTTGACTTGCCTTCCTTTCCTTCCGTTACTCTTTCCTTGCCTTGCCGTGCATTGCCTAGCCTTTCATTGTCGTGCCTTATCCTTGCCTCACCTGACCGTGCCTTCCCCTGCGTTACCCTTTCCTTGCCTTGCCGTGCATTGCCTAGCCCTGCGTTGCCGTGCCTTAGCCTTGTTACCCCTTACAGTGCCGTTCCTTCCGTTACCCTTGCCTTCCCTTGCTTTCCCTTGCCTTCCTTGCGTTCCGTTACTCTTTGCTTGCTTTCCGTGCATTGCCTAGCCTTGCGTTGTCATGCCTTAGCCTTGCATCGCCTGACCGTGCTTTCCCATGCGTTACCCTTTCCTTGCCTTTCCGTGCATTGCCTAGCCGTGCGTTGTCGTGCCTTAGCCTTGTTTCCCCTTGCCGTGCCGTTCCTTCCGTTACACTTGCCTTTCCTTCCTTTCCCTTGCCTTCCTTACCTTCCGTTACTCTTTGCTTGCCTTCCGTGCATTGCCTAGCCTTGCGTTGTCGTGCCTTAGCGTTGCCTCGCCTGACCGTGCTTTCAAATGCGTTGCCCTTTCCTTGCCTTGCCGTTCGTTGCCTAGCGTTCGGTGTCGTGCCTTAGACTTGTTTCCCCTTGCCGTGCCGTTCCTTCCGTTACCCTGGCCTTTCCTTCCTTTTCGTTGCCTTGCTTAACTTCCGTTACTCTTTGCTTGCCTTCCCTGAATTGCCTAGCCTTGCGTTGTCGTGCCTCAGCCTTATCTCGCCTGACCGTGCCTTCCTTTGCTTTAAGCTTTCCTTGAATTGTCGTGCATTGCCTAGCCTTGCGTTGTCGTGCATTAACCTTGCCTAGCCTCACCGTGCCTTGCCTTGCGTTACCCTTTCCTTGCCTTGCCGTGCATTTCCTAGCCGTGTGTTGTCGTGCCTTAGCCTTGTTACCCCTTGCCGTGCCGTTCCTTCCGTTACCCTTGCCTTCCCTTGCTTTCCCTTTCCTTCCTTGCATTCCGTTACTCCTTGCTTGCTTTCCGTGCATTGCCTAGCCTTGCGTTGGCTTTCCTTAGCCTTGCCTCGCCTGACCGTGCCATCCCATGCGTTACCCTTTCCTTGCCTTGCCGTGCCTTGCCTAGCCGTGCGTTGTCGTGCATTAGCCTTGTCTTGCCTTACCGTGCCTTGCCTTTCGTTACCCTTTCTTTGCCTGGCCGTGCATTCCCTAGCCGTGCGTTGCCGTTCCTTAGCCTTGTTTCCCCTTGCCGTGCCTTGCCTTTCGTTACACTTGCCTTGCCTTGCTTTGCCTTGCCTTCTTTTCCTTCCGTTACTCTTTCCTTGCCTAGCCGTGCACTGCCTAGCCTTGCGTTGTCGTGCATTAGCCTTGCCTCCCCAAACCGTGCCTTGCCTTGCGTTACCATTTCCTTGCCTTGCCCTGCATTGCCTAGCCGTGCGTTGCCGTGCCTTAGCCTTGTTTCCCCTTGCCGTGCCGTTCCTTCCGGTAACCTTGCCTTGCCTTGCTTTCCCTTGCCTTCCTTGCGTTCCGTTACTCTTTGCTTGCCTTCCGTGCATTGCCTAGCCTTTCGTTGTCGTGCCTTAGCCTTGCCTCGCCTGACCGTGCCTTGCCTTGCGTTACGCTTTCCTTGCCTTGCAGTGCATTGCCTAGCAGTGCGTTGTCGTGCCTTAGCCTTGTTTCCCCTTGCCATAGCCTTGCTTGCGTTGCCTTGCTTTGCCTTGCATTCCTTGCCTTCCGTTACTCTTTGCTTGCTTTCCGTGCATTGCCTAGCCTTGCGTTGTCGTGCATTAGACTTGCCTCCCCAAACCGTGCCTTGCCTTGTGTTACCCTTTCCTTACCTTACCCTGCATTGCCTAGAGCTGTGTTGTCGTGCCTTAGCCTTGTTTCCCCTTGCCGTGCCGTTCCCTCCGTTACCCTTGCCTTCCCTTGCTTTCCCTTGCTTTCCTTGCCTTCCGTTACTCTTCGCTTTTCTTCCGTGCATTGCCTAGCCTTGCGTTGTCGTGCCTTAGCCTTGCCTCGCCAGACAGTGCCTTGCCTTGCGTTACCCTTTCCTTGCCTTGCCGTGCACTGCCTAGCCTTGCCTTGTCGTGCATTAGCCTTGCCTAGCCTCACCGTGCCTTGCCTTGCGTTACCCTTTCCTTGCCTTGCCGTGCATTTCCTAGCCGTGTGTTGTCGTGCCTTAGCCTTGTTTCCCCTTGCCGTGGCGTTCCTTTTGTTACACTTGCCTTTCCTGGCTTTGACTTGCCTTCCTTTCCTTCCGTTACTCTTTCCTTGCCTTGCCGTGCATTGCCTAGCCTTGAATTGTCTTGCCTTATCCTTGCCTCACCTGACCGTGCCTTCCCCTGCGTTACCCTTTCCTTGCCTTGCCGTACATTGCCTAGCCCTGCGTTGCCGTGCCTTACACTTGTTACCCCTTACCGTGCCGTTCCTTCCGTTACCCTTGCCTTCCCTTGCTTTCCCTTGACTTCCTTGCGTTCCGTTACTCTTTGCTTGCTTTCCGTGCATTGCCTAGCCTTGCGTTGTCATGCCTTAGCCTTGCATCGCCTGACCGTTCTTTCCCATGCGTTACCCTTTCCTTGCCTTTCCGTGCATTGCCTAGCCATGCGTTGTCGTGCCTTAGCCTTGTTTCCCCTTGCCGTGCCGTTCCTTCCGTTACACTTGCCTTTCCTTCCTTTCCCTTGCCTTCCTTACATTCCGTTACTCTTTGCTTGCCTTACCGTGCCTTGCCTAGCCTTGCGCTGTCGTGACTTAGCGTTGCCTCGCCTGACCGTGCTTTCAAATGCGTTACCCTTTCCTTGCCTTGCCGTTCATTGCCTAGCGTTCGGTGTCGTGCCTTAGAATTTTTTCCCCTTGCCGTGCCGTTCCTTCCGTTACCCTGGCCTTTCCTTCCTTTTCCTTGCCTTGCTTACCTTCCGTTACGCTTTGCTTGCCTTCCCTGAATTGCCTAGCCTTGCGTTGTCGTGCCTTAGCCTTATCTCGCCTGACCGTGCCTTCCTTTGCTTTAAGCTTTCCTTGCATTGTCTTGCATTGCCTAGCCTTGCGTTGTCGTGCATTAACCTTGCCTAGCCTCACCGTGCCTTGCCTTGCGTTACCCTTTCCTTGCCTTGCCGTGCATTTCCTAGCCGTGTGTTGTCGTGCCTTAGCCTTGTTACCCCTTGCCGTGCCGTTCCTTCCGTTACCCTTGCCTTCCCTTGCTTTTCCTTTCCTTCCTTGCATTCCGTTACTCCTTGCTTGGTTTCCGTGCATTGCCTAGCCTTGCGTTGGCTTTCCTTAGCCTTGCCTTGCCTGACCGTGCTTTCCCATGCGTTACCCTTTCCTTGCCTTGCCGTGCATTGCCTAGCGTGCGTTGTCGTGCCTTAGCCTTGTTTCCCCTTGCCGTGCCGTTCCTTCCGTTACCCTTGCCTTCCCTTGCTTTCCCTTTCCTTCCTTGCATTCCGTTACTCCTTGCTTGCTTTCCGTGCATTGCCTAGCCTTGCGTTGGCTTTCCTTAGCCTTGCCTCGCCTGACCGTGCTTTCCCATGCGTTACCCTTTCCTTGCCATGCCGTGCATTGCCTAGCGTGCGTTGTCGTGCCTTAGCCTTGTTTCCCCTTGCCGTGGCGTGCCTTTTGTTACACTTGCCTTTCCTGGCTTTGACTTGCCTTCCTTTCCTTCCGTTACTCTTTCCTTGCCTTGCCGTGCATTGCCTAGCCTTTCATTGTCGTGCCTTATCCTTGCCTCACCTGACCGTGCCTTCCCCTGCGTTACCCTTTCCTTGCCTTGCCGTGCATTGCCTAGCCCTGCGTTGCCGTGCCTTAGCCTTGTTACCCCTTACAGTGCCGTTCCTTCCGTTACCCTTGCCTTCCCTTGCTTTCCCTTGCCTTCCTTGCGTTCCGTTACTCTTTGCTTGCTTTCCGTGCATTGCCTAGCCTTGCGTTGTCATGCCTTAGCCTTGCATCGCCTGACCGTGCTTTCCCATGCGTTACCCTTTCCTTGCCTTTCCGTGCATTGCCTAGCCGTGCGTTGTCGTGCCTTAGCCTTGTTTCCCCTTGCCGTGCCGTTCCTTCCGTTACACTTGCCTTTCCTTCCTTTCCCTTGCCTTCCTTACCTTCCGTTACTCTTTGCTTGCCTTCCGTGCATTGCCTAGCCTTGCGTTGTCGTGCCTTAGCGTTGCCTCGCCTGACCGTGCTTTCAAATGCGTTGCCCTTTCCTTGCCTTGCCGTTCGTTGCCTAGCGTTCGGTGTCGTGCCTTAGACTTGTTTCCCCTTGCCGTGCCGTTCCTTCCGTTACCCTGGCCTTTCCTTCCTTTTCGTTGCCTTGCTTAACTTCCGTTACTCTTTGCTTGCCTTCCCTGAATTGCCTAGCCTTGCGTTGTCGTGCCTCAGCCTTATCTCGCCTGACCGTGCCTTCCTTTGCTTTAAGCTTTCCTTGAATTGTCGTGCATTGCCTAGCCTTGCGTTGTCGTGCATTAACCTTGCCTAGCCTCACCGTGCCTTGCCTTGCGTTACCCTTTCCTTGCCTTGCCGTGCATTTCCTAGCCGTGTGTTGTCGTGCCTTAGCCTTGTTACCCCTTGCCGTGCCGTTCCTTCCGTTACCCTTGCCTTCCCTTGCTTTCCCTTTCCTTCCTTGCATTCCGTTACTCCTTGCTTGCTTTCCGTGCATTGCCTAGCCTTGCGTTGGCTTTCCTTAGCCTTGCCTCGCCTGACCGTGCCATCCCATGCGTTACCCTTTCCTTGCCTTGCCGTGCCTTGCCTAGCCGTGCGTTGTCGTGCATTAGCCTTGTCTTGCCTTACCGTGCCTTGCCTTTCGTTACCCTTTCTTTGCCTGGCCGTGCATTCCCTAGCCGTGCGTTGCCGTTCCTTAGCCTTGTTTCCCCTTGCCGTGCCTTGCCTTTCGTTACACTTGCCTTGCCTTGCTTTGCCTTGCCTTCTTTTCCTTCCGTTACTCTTTCCTTGCCTAGCCGTGCACTGCCTAGCCTTGCGTTGTCGTGCATTAGCCTTGCCTCCCCAAACCGTGCCTTGCCTTGCGTTACCATTTCCTTGCCTTGCCCTGCATTGCCTAGCCGTGCGTTGCCGTGCCTTAGCCTTGTTTCCCCTTGCCGTGCCGTTCCTTCCGGTAACCTTGCCTTGCCTTGCATTCCCTTGCCTTCCTTGCGTTCCGTTACTCTTTGCTTGCCTTCCGTGCATTGCCTAGCCTTTCGTTGTCGTGCCTTAGCCTTGCCTCGCCTGACCGTGCCTTGCCTTGCGTTACGCTTTCCTTGCCTTGCAGTGCATTGCCTAGCAGTGCGTTGTCGTGCCTTAGCCTTGTTTCCCCTTGCCATAGCCTTGCTTGCGTTGCCTTGCTTTGCCTTGCATTCCTTGCCTTCCGTTACTCTTTGCTTGCTTTCCGTGCATTGCCTAGCCTTGCGTTGTCGTGCATTAGACTTGCCTCCCCAAACCGTGACTTGCCTTGTGTTACCCTTTCCTTACCTTACCCTGCATTGCCTAGAGCTGTGTTGTCGTGCCTTAGCCTTGTTTCCCCTTGCCGTGCCGTTCCCTCCGTTACCCTTGCCTTCCCTTGCTTTCCCTTGCTTTCCTTGCCTTCCGTTACTCTTCGCTTTTCTTCCGTGCATTGCCTAGCCTTGCGTTGTCGTGCCTTAGCCTTGCCTCGCCAGACAGTGCCTTGCCTTGCGTTACCCTTTCCTTGCCTTGCCGTGCACTGCCTAGCCTTGCCTTGTCGTGCATTAGCCTTGCCTAGCCTCACCGTGCCTTGCCTTGCGTTACCCTTTCCTTGCCTTGCCGTGCATTTCCTAGCCGTGTGTTGTCGTGCCTTAGCCTTGTTTCCCCTTGCCGTGGCGTTCCTTTTGTTACACTTGCCTTTCCTGGCTTTGACTTGCCTTCCTTTCCTTCCGTTACTCTTTCCTTGCCTTGCCGTGCATTGCCTAGCCTTGAATTGTCTTGCCTTATCCTTGCCTCACCTGACCGTGCCTTCCCCTGCGTTACCCTTTCCTTGCCTTGCCGTGCATTGCCTAGCCCTGCGTTGCCGTGCCTTACACTTGTTACCCCTTACCGTGCCGTTCCTTCCGTTACCCTTGCCTTCCCTTGCTTTCCCTTGACTTCCTTGCGTTCCGTTACTCTTTGCTTGCTTTCCGTGCATTGCCTAGCCTTGCGTTGTCATGCCTTAGCCTTGCATCGCCTGACCGTGCTTTCCCATGCGTTACCCTTTCCTTGCCTTTCCGTGCATTGCCTAGCCGTGCGTTGTCGTGCCTTAGCCTTGTTTCCCCTTGCCGTGCCGTTCCTTCCGTTACACTTGCCTTTCCTTCCTTTCCCTTGCCTTCCTTACATTCCGTTACTCTTTGCTTGCCTTCCGTGCATTGCCTAGCCTTGCGTTGTCGTGCCTTAGCGTTGCCTCGCCTGACCGTGCTTTCAAATGCGTTACCCTTTCCTTGCCTTGCCGTTCATTGCCTAGCGTTCGGTGTCGTGCCTTAGACTTTTTTCCCCTTGCCGTGCCGTTCCTTCCGTTACCCTGGCCTTTCCTTCCTTTTCCTTGCCTTGCTTACCTTCCGTTACGCTTTGCTTGCCTTCCCTGAATTGCCTAGCCTTGCGTTGTCGTGCCTTAGCCTTATCTCGCCTGACCGTGCCTTCCTTTGCTTTAAGCTTTCCTTGCATTGTCTTGCATTGCCTAGCCTTGCGTTGTCGTGCATTAACCTTGCCTAGCCTCACCGTGCCTTGCCTTGCGTTACCCTTTCCTTGCCTTGCCGTGCATTTCCTAGCCGTGTGTTGTCGTGCCATAGCCTTGTTACCCCTTGCCGTGCCGTTCCTTCCGTTACCCTTGCCTTCCCTTGCTTTTCCTTTCCTTCCTTGCATTCCGTTACTCCTTGCTTGGTTTCCGTGCATTGCCTAGCCTTGCGTTGGCTTTCCTTAGCCTTGCCTCGCCTGACCGTGCTTTCCCATGCGTTACCCTTTCCTTGCCTTGCCGTGCATTGCCTAGCGTGCGTTGTCGTGCCTTAGCCTTGTTTCCCCTTGCCGTGCCGTTCCTTCCGTTACCCTTGCCTTCCCTTGCTTTCCCTTTCCTTCCTTGCATTCCGTTACTCCTTGCTTGCTTTCCGTGCATTGCCTAGCCTTGCGTTGGCTTTCCTTAGCCTTGCCTCGCCTGACCGTGCTTTCCCATGCGTTACCCTTTCCTTGCCTTGCCGTGCCTTGCCTAGCCGTGCGTTGTCGTGCATTAGCCTTGTCTTGCCTTACCGTGCCTTGCCTTTCGTTACCCTTTCTTTGCCTGGCCGTGCATTCCCTAGCCGTGCGTTGCCGTTCCTTAGCCTTGTTTCCCCTTGCCGTGCCTTGCCTTTCGTTACACTTGCCTTGCCTTGCTTTGCCTTGCCTTCTTTTCCTTCCGTTACTCTTTCCTTGCCTAGCCGTGCACTGCCTAGCCTTGCGTTGTCGTGCATTAGCCTTGCCTCCCCAAACCGTGCCTTGCCTTGCGTTACCATTTCCTTGCCTTGCCCTGAATTGCCTAGCCGTGCGTTGCCGTGCCTTAGCCTTGTTTCCCCTTGCCGTGCCGTTCCTTCCGGTAACCTTGCCTTGCCTTGCTTTCCCTTGCCTTCCTTGCGTTCCGTTACTCTTTGCTTGCCTTCCGTGCATTGCCTAGCCTTTCGTTGTCGTGCCTTAGCCTTGCCTCGCCTGACCGTGCCTTGCCTTGCGTTACGCTTTCCTTGCCTTGCAGTGCATTGCCTAGCAGTGCGTTGTCGTGCCTTAGCCTTGTTTCCCCTTGCCATAGCCTTGCTTGCGTTGCCTTGCTTTGCCTTGCATTCCTTGCCTTCCGTTACTCTTTGCTTGCTTTCCGTGCATTGCCTAGCCTTGCGTTGTCGTGCATTAGACTTGCCTCCCCAAACCGTGCCTTGCCTTGTGTTACCCTTTCCTTACCTTACCCTGCATTGCCTAGCCCTGTGTTGTCGTGCCTTAGCCTTGTTTCCCCTTGCCGTGCCGTTCCTTCCGTTACCCTTGCCTTCCCTTGCTTTCCCTTGCTTTCCTTGCCTTCCGTTACTCTTTGCTTTTCTTCCGTGCATTGCCTAGCCTTGCGTTGTCGTGCCTTAGCCTTGCCTCGCCAGACAGTGCCTTGCCTTGCGTTACCCTTTCCTTGCCTTGCCGTGCACTGCCTAGCCTTGCCTTGTCGTGCATTAGCCTTGCCTGCCTGACCGTGCCTTGCCTGCGTTACCATTTCCTTGCCTTGCCGTGCATTGCCTAGCCGTGCGTTGTCGTGCCTTAGCCTTGTTTCCCCTTGCCGTGCCGTTCCTTCCGTTACCCTTGCCTTGCCTTGCTTTCCCTTGCCTTCCTTGGTTCCGTTACTCTTTGCTTGCCTTCCGTGCATTGCCTAGCCTTGCGTTGTCATGCCTTAGCCTTGCCTCGCCTGACCGTGCCTTGCCTTGCGTTACCCTTTCCTTGCCTTGCCGTGCATTGCCTAGCCGTGCGTTGTCGTGCCTTAGCCTTGTTTCCCCTTGCCGTGCGCCTTGTTACACTTGCCTTTCCTTCTTTCCCTTGCCTTCCTTGCCTTCCGTTACTCTTTGCTTGCCTTCCGTGCATTGCCTAGCCTTGCGTTGTCGTGCCTTAGCCTTTTTTCACCTTGCCTCGCCTTGCGTTGACCGTGCTTTCCTTGCGTTACCCTTTCCTTGCCTTGCCGTTCATTGCCTAGCGTTCGGTGTCGTGCCTTAGACTTGTTTCCCCTTGCCGTGCCGTTCCTTCCGTTACCCTGGCCTTTCCTTCCTTTTCCTTGCCTTGCTTAACTTCCGTTACTCTTTGCTTGCCTTCCCTGCATTGCCTAGCCTTGCGTTGTCGTGCATTAGCCTTGCCTCCCCAAACCGTGCCTTGCCTTGCGTTACCCTTTCCTTGCCTTGCCGTGCATTGCCTAGCCTTGCGTTGTCGTGCATTAACCTTGCCTAGCCTCACCGTGCCTTGCCTTGCGTTACCCTTTCCTTGCCTTCCGTGCATTTCCTAGCTGCATTGCCTAGCCTTGCGTTGTCGTGTGCCTAGCCTACCGTGCCTTGCCTTGCGTTACCCTTTCCTTGCCTTGCCGTGCATTTCCTAGCCGTGTGTTGTCGTGCCTTAGCCTTGTTACCCCTTGCCGTGCCGTTCCTTCCGTTACCCTTGCCTTCCCTTGCTTTCCCTTTCCTTCCTTGCATTTCGTTACTCCTTGCTTGCTTTCCGTGCATTGCCTAGCCTTGCGTTGGCTTTCCTTAGCCTTGCCTCGCCTGACCGTGCTTTCCCATGCGTTACCCTTTCCTTGCCTTGCCGTGCATTGCCTAGCCGTGCGTTGTCGTGCATTAGCCTTGTCTTGCCTTACCGTGCCTTGCCTTTCGTTACCCTTTCCTTGCCTGGCCGTGCATTCCCTAGCCGTGCGTTGCCGTTCCTTAGCCTTGTTTCCCCTTGCCGTGCCTTGCCTTTCGTTACACTTGCCTTGCCTTGCTTTGCCTTGCCTTCCTTTCCTTCCGTTACTCTTTCCTTGCCTAACCGTGCACTGCCTAGCCTTGCGTTGTCGTGCTTTAGCCTTGCCTCCCCAAACCGTGCCTTGCCTTGCGTTACCATTTCCTTGCCTTGCCCTGAATTGCCTAGCCGTGCGTTGCCGTGCCTTAGCCTTGTTTCCCCTTGCCGTGCCGTTCCTTCCGGTAACCTTGCCTTGCCTTGCTTTCCCTTGCCTTCCTTGCGTTCCGTTACTCTTTGCTTGCCTTCCGTGCATTGCCTAGCCTTTCGTTGTCTTGCCTTAGCCTTGCCTCGCCTGACCGTGCCTTGACTTGCGTTACGCTTTCCTTGCCTTGCAGTGCATTGCCTAGCAGTGCGTTGTCGTGCCTTTGCCTTGTTTCCCCTTGCCATAGCCTTGCTTGCGTTGCCTTGCTTTGCCTTGCATTCCTTGCCTTCTGTTACTCTTTGCTTGCTTTCCGTGCATTGCCTAGCCTTGCGTTGTCGTGCATTAGACTTGCCTCCCCAAACCGTGCCTTGCCTTGTGTTACCCTTTCCTTACCTTACCCTGCATTGCCTAGACCTGTGTTGTCGTGCCTTAGCCTTGTTTCCCCTTGCCGTGCCGTTCCTTCCGTTACCCTTGCCTTCCCTTGCTTTCCCTTGCTTTCCTTGCCTTCCGTTACTCTTCGCTTTTCTTCCGTGCATTGCCTAGCCTTGCGTTGTCGTGCCTTAGCCTTGCCTCGCCAGACAGTGCCTTGCCTTGCGTTACCCTTTCCTTGCCTTGCCGTGCACTGCCTAGCCTTGCCTTGTCGTGCATTAGCCTTGCCTTGCCTGACCGTGCCTTGCCTGGCGTTACCATTTCCTTGCCTTGCCGTGCATTGCCTAGCCGTGCGTTGTCGTGCCTTAGCCTTGTTTCCCCGTGCCGTGCCGTTCCTTCCGTTACCCTTGCCTTGCCTTGCTTTCCCTTGCCTTCCTTGGTTTCCGTTACTCTTTGCTTGCCTTCCGTGCATTGCCTATCCTTGCGCTGTCATGCATCAGCCTTGCCTTGCCTCAGAGTGCCTTGCCTTGCGTTACCTTTTCCTTGGCTGGCCGTGCATTGCCTAGTCGTGCGTTGTGGTGCCTTAGCCTTGTTTCACCTTGCCATAGCCTTGCTTGCTTTGCCTTTCTTTCCCTTGCATTCCTTGCCTTCCGTTACTCTTTGCTTGCCTTCCGTGCATTGCCTAGCCTTGCGTTGTCGTGTCTTAGCCTTTTTTCACCTTGCCATAGCCTTGCTTGCGTTGCCTTGCTTTGCCTTGCCTTCCTTGCCTTCCGTTACTCTTTGCTTCCCTTCCGTGCATTGCCTAGCCTTGCGTTGTCGTGCATTAGCCTTGCCTCCCCAAACCGTGCCTTGCCTTGCGTTACCCTTTCCTTGCCTTGCCGTGCATTGCCTAGCCGTGCGTTGTCCTGCATTAGCCTCGCCTTGCCTTACCGTGCCTTGCCTTGCGTTACCCTTTCCTTGCCTGGCCGTGCATTGCTTAGCCTTGCGTTGCCGTGCCTTAGCCTTGTTTCCCCTTGCCGTGCCGTGCCTTTTGTTACACTTGCCTTGCCTTGCTTTGCCTTGCCTTCCTTTCCTTCCGTTACTCTTTCCTTGCCTAGCCGTGCACTGCGTAGCCTTGCGTTGTCGTGCATTACCCTTGCATCGCCTGACCGTGCCTTGCCTTGCGTTACCCTTTCCTTGCCTTGCCGTGCATTGCCTAGCCTTGCGTTGTCATGCCTTAGCCTTGCCTCGCCTGACCGTGCTTTCCCATGCGTTACCCTTTCCTTGACTTGCCGTGCATTGCCTAGCGTGCGTTGTCGTGCCTTAGCCTTGTTTCCCCTTGCCGTGCCGTTCCTTCCGTTACACTGGCCTTTCTTTGCTTTCCCTTGCCTTCCTTACCTTCCGTTACTCTTTGCTTGCCTTCCGTGCATTGCGAAGCCTTGCGTTGTCGTGCCTTAGCCTTAGCCTTGCCTCCCCTGACCGTGCTTTCCCATGCGTTACCCTTTCCTTGCCTTGCCGTGCATTGCCTAGCGTGCGTTGTCGTGCCTTAGACTTGTTTCCCCTTGCCGTGCCGTTCCTTCCGTTACCATTGCCTTTCCTTGCTTTCCCTTGCCTTCCTTACCTTCCGTTACTCTTTGCTTGCCTTCCCTGCATTGCCTAGCCTTGCGTTGTCGTGCCTTAGCCTTATCTCGCCTGACCGTGCCTTCCTTTGCTTTAAGCTTTACTTGCATTGTCGTGCATTGCCTAGCCTTGCGTTGTCGTGCATTAGCCTTGCCTAGCCTCACCGTGCCTTGCCTTGCGTTATCCTTTCCTTGCCTTGCCGTGCATTTCCTAGCCGTGTGTTGTCGTGCCTTAGCCTTGTTTCCCCTTGCCGATGCGTGCCTTTTGTTACACTTGCCTTGCCTGGCTTTGCCTTGCCTTCCTTTCCTTCCGTTACCCTTTCCTTGCCTTGCCGTGCATTGGCTAGCCCTGCGTTGCCGTGCCTTAGCCTTGTTACCCCTTGCCGTGCCGTTCCTTCCGTTACCCTTGCCTTCCCTTGCTTTTCCTTTCCTTCCTTGCATTCCGTTACTCCTTGCTTGGTTTCCGTGCATTGCCTAGCCTTGCGTTGGCTTTCCTTAGCCTTGCCTCGCCTGACCGTGCTTTCCCATGCGTTACCCTTTCCTTGCCTTGCCGTGCATTGCCTAGCGTGCGTTGTCGTGCCTTAGCCTTGTTTCCCCTTGCCGTGCCGTTCCTTCCGTTACCCTTGCCTTCCCTTGCTTTCCCTTTCCTTCCTTGCATTCCGTTACTCCTTGCTTGCTTTCCGTGCATTGCCTAGCCTTGCGTTGGCTTTCCTTAGCCTTGCCTCGCCTGACCGTGCTTTCCCATGCGTTACCCTTTCCTTGCCATGCCGTGCATTGCCTAGCGTGCGTTGTCGTGCCTTAGCCTTGTTTCCCCTTGCCGTGCCGTTCCTTCCGTTACACTTGCCTTTCTTTGCTTTCCCTTCCCTTCCTTACCTTCCGTTACTCTTTGCTTGCCTTCCGTGCATTGCCTAGACTTGCGTTGTCGTGCCTTAGCCTTATCTCGCCTGACCGTGCCTTCCTTTGCTTTAAACTTTCCTTGCATTGTCGTGCATTGCCTAGCCTTGCGTTGTCGTGCATTAGCCTTGCCTAGCCTCACCGTGCCTTGCCTTGCGTTACCCTTTCCTTGCCTTGCCGTGCATTGCCTAGCCGTGCGTTGTCGTGCCTTAGCCTTGTTTCCCCTTGCCGTGGCGTGCCTTTTGTTACACTTGCCTTTCCTGGCTTTGACTTGCCTTCCTTTCCTTCCGTTACTCTTTCCTTGCCTTGCCGTGCATTGCCTAGCCTTTCATTGTCGTGCCTTATCCTTGCCTCACCTGACCGTGCCTTCCCCTGCGTTACCCTTTCCTTGCCTTGCCGTGCATTGCCTAGCCCTGCGTTGCCGTGCCTTAGCCTTGTTACCCCTTACAGTGCCGTTCCTTCCGTTACCCTTGCCTTCCCTTGCTTTCCCTTGCCTTCCTTGCGTTCCGTTACTCTTTGCTTGCTTTCCGTGCATTGCCTAGCCTTGCGTTGTCATGCCTTAGCCTTGCATCGCCTGACCGTGCTTTCCCATGCGTTACCCTTTCCTTGCCTTTCCGTGCATTGCCTAGCCGTGCGTTGTCGTGCCTTAGCCTTGTTTCCCCTTGCCGTGCCGTTCCTTCCGTTACACTTGCCTTTCCTTCCTTTCCCTTGCCTTCCTTACCTTCCGTTACTCTTTGCTTGCCTTCCGTGCATTGCCTAGCCTTGCGTTGTCGTGCCTTAGCGTTGCCTCGCCTGACCGTGCTTTCAAATGCGTTGCCCTTTCCTTGCCTTGCCGTTCGTTGCCTAGCGTTCGGTGTCGTGCCTTAGACTTGTTTCCCCTTGCCGTGCCGTTCCTTCCGTTACCCTGGCCTTTCCTTCCTTTTCGTTGCCTTGCTTAACTTCCGTTACTCTTTGCTTGCCTTCCCTGAATTGCCTAGCCTTGCGTTGTCGTGCCTTAGCCTTATCTCGCCTGACCGTGCCTTCCTTTGCTTTAAGCTTTCCTTGAATTGTCGTGCATTGCCTAGCCTTGCGTTGTCGTGCATTAACCTTGCCTAGCCTCACCGTGCCTTGCCTTGCGTTACCCTTTCCTTGCCTTGCCGTGCATTTCCTAGCCGTGTGTTGTCGTGCCTTAGCCTTGTTACCCCTTGCCGTGCCGTTCCTTCCGTTACCCTTGCCTTCCCTTGCTTTCCCTTTCCTTCCTTGCATTCCGTTACTCCTTGCTTGCTTTCCGTGCATTGCCTAGCCTTGCGTTGGCTTTCCTTAGCCTTGCCTCGCCTGACCGTGCCATCCCATGCGTTACCCTTTCCTTGCCTTGCCGTGCCTTGCCTAGCCGTGCGTTGTCGTGCATTAGCCTTGTCTTGCCTTACCGTGCCTTGCCTTTCGTTACCCTTTCTTTGCCTGGCCGTGCATTCCCTAGCCGTGCGTTGCCGTTCCTTAGCCTTGTTTCCCCTTGCCGTGCCTTGCCTTTCGTTACACTTGCCTTGCCTTGCTTTGCCTTGCCTTCTTTTCCTTCCGTTACTCTTTCCTTGCCTAGCCGTGCACTGCCTAGCCTTGCGTTGTTGTGCATTAGCCTTGCCTCCCCAAACCGTGCCTTGCCTTGCGTTACCATTTCCTTGCCTTGCCCTGCATTGCCTAGCCGTGCGTTGCCGTGCCTTAGCCTTGTTTCCCCTTGCCGTGCCGTTCCTTCCGGTAAACTTGCCTTGCCTTGCTTTCCCTTGCCTTCCTTGCGTTCCGTTACTCTTTGCTTGCCTTCCGTGCATTGCCTAGCCTTTCGTTGTCGTGCCTTAGCCTTGCCTCGCCTGACCGTGCCTTGCCTTGCGTTACGCTTTCCTTGCCTTGCAGTGCATTGCCTAGCAGTGCGTTGTCGTGCCTTAGCCTTGTTTCCCCTTGCCATAGCCTTGCTTGCGTTGCCTTGCTTTGCCTTGCATTCCTTGCCTTCCGTTACTCTTTGCTTGCTTTCCGTGCATTGCCTAGCCTTGCGTTGTCGTGCATTAGACTTGCCTCCCCAAACCGTGCCTTGCCTTGTGTTACCCTTTCCTTACCTTACCCTGCATTGCCTAGAGCTGTGTTGTCGTGCCTTAGCCTTGTTTCCCCTTGCCGTGCCGTTCCCTCCGTTACCCTTGCCTTCCCTTGCTTTCCCTTGCTTTCCTTGCCTTCCGTTACTCTTCGCTTTTCTTCCGTGCATTGCCTAGCCTTGCGTTGTCGTGCCTTAGCCTTGCCTCGCCAGACAGTGCCTTGCCTTGCGTTACCCTTTCCTTGCCTTGCCGTGCACTGCCTAGCCTTGCCTTGTCGTGCATTAGCCTTGCCTTGCCTGACCGTGCCTTGCCTGGCGTTACCATTTCCTTGCCTTGCCGTGCATTGCCTAGCCGTGCGTTGTCGTGCCTTAGCCTTGTTTCCCCGTGCCGTGCCGTTCCTTCCGTTACCCTTGCCTTGCCTTGCTTTCCCTTGCCTTCCTTGGTTTCCGTTACTCTTTGCTTGCCTTCCGTGCATTGCCTATCCTTGCGCTGTCATGCATCAGCCTTGCCTTGCCTCAGAGTGCCTTGCCTTGCGTTACCTTTTCCTTGGCTGGCCGTGCATTGCCTAGTCGTGCGTTGTGGTGCCTTAGCCTTGTTTCACCTTGCCATAGCCTTGCTTGCTTTGCCTTTCTTTCCCTTGCCTTCCTTGCCTTCCGTTACTCTTTGCTTGCCTTCCGTGCATTGCCTAGCCTTGCGTTGTCGTGTCTTAGCCTTTTTTCACCTTGCCATAGCCTTGCTTGCGTTGCCTTGCTTTGCCTTGCCTTCCTTGCCTTCCGTTACTCTTTGCTTCCCTTCCGTGCATTGCCTAGCCTTGCGTGGTCTTGCCTTAGCCTTTTTTCACCTTGCCATAGCCTTGCTTGCGTTGCCTTGCTTTGCCTTGCATTCCTTGCCTTCCGTTACTCTTTACTTGCCTTCCGTGCATTGCCTAGCCTTGCGTTGTCGTGCATTAGCCTTGCCTCCCCAAACCGTGCCTTGCCTTGCGTTACCCTTTCCTTGCCTTGCCGTGCATTGCCTAGCCGTGCGTTGTCGTGCATTAGCCTCGCCTTGCCTTACCCTGCCTTGCCTTGCGTTACCCTTTCCTTGCCTGGCCGTGCATTGCTTAGCCTTGCGTTGCCGTGCCTTAGCCTTGTTTCCCCTTGCCGTGCCGTGCCTTTTGTTACACTTGCCTTGCCTTGCTTTGCCTTGCCTTCCTTTCCTTCCGTTACTCTTTCCTTGCCTAGCCGTGCACTGCGTAGCCTTGCGTTGTCGTGCATTACCCTTGCATCGCCTGACCGTGCCTTGCCTTGCGTTACCCTTTCCTTTCCTTGCCGTGAATTGCCTAGCCCTGCGTTGTCGTGCCTTAGCCTTGTTTCCCCGTACCGTGCCGTTCCTTCCGTTACCCTTGCCTTGCCCTGCTTTCCCTTGCCTTCCTTGCCTTCCGTTACTCTTTGCTTGCCTTCCGTGCATTGCCTAGCCTTGCGTTGTCGTGCCTTAGCCTTGCCTAGCCTCACCGTGCCTTGCCTTGCGTTACCCTTTCCTTGCCTTGCCGTGCATTGCCTAGCCGTGCGTTGTCGTGCCTTAGCCTTGTTTCCCCTTGCCGTGGCGTGCCTTTTGTTACACTTGCCTTTCCTGGCTTTGACTTGCCTTCCTTTCCTTCCGTTACTCTTTCCTTGCCTTGCCGTGCATTGCCTAGCCTTGCATTGTCGTGCCTTATCCTTGCCTCACCTGACCGTGCCTTCCCCTGCGTTACCCTTTCCTTGCCTTGCCGTGCATTGGCTAGCCCTGCGTTGCCGTGCCTTAGCCTTGTTTCCCCTTGCCGTGCCGTTCCTTCCGTTACACTTGCCTTTCCTTCCTTTCCCTTGCCTTCCTTACCTTCCGTTACTCTTTGCTTGCCTTCCGTGCATTGCCTAGCCTTGCGTTGTCGTGCCTTAGCGTTGCCTCGCCTGACCGTGCTTTCAAATGCGTTACCCTTTCCTTGCCTTGCCGTTCATTGCCTAGCGTTCGGTGTCGTGCCTTAGACTTGTTTCCCCTTGCCGTGCCGTTCCTTCCGTTACCCTGGCCTTTCCTTCCTTTTCCTTGCCTTGCTTAACTTCCGTTACTCTTTGCTTGCCTTCCCTGAATTGCCTAGCCTTGCGTTGTCGTGCCTTAGCCTTATCTCGCCTGACCGTGCCTTCCTTTGCTTTAAGCTTTCCTTGAATTGTCGTGCATTGCCTAGCCTTGCGTTGTCGTGCATTAACCTTGCCTAGCCTCACCGTGCCTTGCCTTGCGTTACCCTTTCCTTGCCTTGCCGTGCATTTCCTAGCCGTGTGTTGTCGTGCCTTAGCCTTGTTACCCCTTGCCGTGCCGTTCCTTCCGTTACCCTTGCCTTCCCTTGCTTTCCCTTTCCTTCCTTGCATTCCGTTACTCCTTGCTTGCTTTCCGTGCATTGCCTAGCCTTGCGTTGGCTTTCCTTAGCCTTGCCTCGCCTGACCGTGCTTTCCCATGCGTTACCCTTTCCTTGCCTTGCCGTGCATTGCCTAGCCGTGCGTTGTCGTGCATTAGCCTTGTCTTGCCTTACCGTGCCTTGCCTTTCGTTACCCTTTCCTTGCCTGGCCGTGCATTCCCTAGCCGTGCGTTGCCGTTCCTTAGCCTTGTTTCCCCTTGCCGTGCCTTGCCTTTCGTTACACTTGCCTTGCCTTGATTTGCCTTGCCTTCCTTTCCTTCCGTTACTCTTTCCTTGCCTAACCGTGCACTGCCTAGCCTTGCGTTGTCGTGCTTTAGCCTTCCCTCCCCAAACCGTGCCTTGCCTTGCGTTACCATTTCCTTGCCTTGCCCTGAATTGCCTAGCCGTGCGTTGCCGTGCCTTAGCCTTGTTTCCCCTTGCCGTGCCGTTCCTTCCGGTAACCTTGCCTTGCCTTGCTTTCCCTTGCCTTCCTTGCGTTCCGTTACTCTTTGCTTGCCTTCCGTGCATTGCCTAGCCTTTCGTTGTCTTGCCTTAGCCTTGCCTCGCCTGACCGTGCCTTGACTTGCGTTACGCTTTCCTTGCCTTGCAGTGCATTGCCTAGCAGTGCGTTGTCGTGCCTTTGCCTTGTTTCCCCTTGCCATAGCCTTGCTTGCGTTGCCTTGCTTTGCCTTGCATTCCTTGCCTTCTGTTACTCTTTGCTTGCTTTCCGTGCATTGCCTAGCCTTGCGTTGTCGTGCATTAGACTTGCCTCCCCAAACCGTGCCTTGCCTTGTGTTACCCTTTCCTTACCTTACCCTGCATTGCCTAGACCTGTGTTGTCGTGCCTTAGCCTTGTTTCCCCTTGCCGTGCCGTTCCTTCCGTTACCCTTGCCTTCCCTTGCTTTCCCTTGCTTTCCTTGCCTTCCGTTACTCTTCGCTTTTCTTCCGTGCATTGCCTAGCCTTGCGTTGTCGTGCCTTAGCCTTGCCTCGCCAGACAGTGCCTTGCCTTGCGTTACCCTTTCCTTGCCTTGCCGTGCACTGCCTAGCCTTGCCTTGTCGTGCATTAGCCTTGCCTTGCCTGACCGTGCCTTGCCTGGCGTTACCATTTCCTTGCCTTGCCGTGCATTGCCTAGCCGTGCGTTGTCGTGCCTTAGCCTTGTTTCCCCGTGCCGTGCCGTTCCTTCCGTTACCCTTGCCTTGCCTTGCTTTCCCTTGCCTTCCTTGGTTTCCGTTACTCTTTGCTTGCCTTCCGTGCATTGCCTATCCTTGCGCTGTCATGCATCAGCCTTGCCTTGCCTCAGAGTGCCTTGCCTTGCGTTACCTTTTCCTTGGCTGGCCGTGCATTGCCTAGTCGTGCGTTGTGGTGCCTTAGCCTTGTTTCACCTTGCCATAGCCTTGCTTGCTTTGCCTTTCTTTCCCTTGCATTCCTTGCCTTCCGTTACTCTTTGCTTGCCTTCCGTGCATTGCCTAGCCTTGCGTTGTCGTGTCTTAGCCTTTTTTCACCTTGCCATAGCCTTGCTTGCGTTGCCTTGCTTTGCCTTGCCTTCCTTGCCTTCCGTTACTCTTTGCTTCCCTTCCGTGCATTGCCTAGCCTTGCGTTGTCGTGCATTAGCCTTGCCTCCCCAAACCGTGCCTTGCCTTGCGTTACCCTTTCCTTGCCTTGCCGTGCATTGCCTAGCCGTGCGTTGTCCTGCATTAGCCTCGCCTTGCCTTACCGTGCCTTGCCTTGCGTTACCCTTTCCTTGCCTGGCCGTGCATTGCTTAGCCTTGCGTTGCCGTGCCTTAGCCTTGTTTCCCCTTGCCGTGCCGTGCCTTTTGTTACACTTGCCTTGCCTTGCTTTGCCTTGCCTTCCTTTCCTTCCGTTACTCTTTCCTTGCCTAGCCGTGCACTGCGTAGCCTTGCGTTGTCGTGCATTACCCTTGCATCGCCTGACCGTGCCTTGCCTTGCGTTACCCTTTCCTTGCCTTGCCGTGCATTGCCTAGCCTTGCGTTGGCTTTCCTTAGCCTTCCCTCGCCTGACCGTGCTTTCCCATGCGTTACCCTTTCCTTGACTTGCCGTGCATTGCCTAGCGTGCGTTGTCGTGCCTTAGCCTTGTTTCCCCTTGCCGTGCCGTTCCTTCCGTTACACTGGCCTTTCTTTGCTTTCCCTTGCCTTCCTTACCTTCCGTTACTCTTTGCTTGCCTTCCGTGCATTGCGAAGCCTTGCGTTGTCGTGCCTTAGCCTTGCCTCCCCTGACCGTGCTTTCCCATGCGTTACCCTTTCCTTGCCTTGCCGTGCATTGCCTAGCGTGCGTTGTCGTGCCTTAGACTTGTTTCCCCTTGCCGTGCCGTTCCTTCCGTTACCATTGCCTTTCCTTGCTTTCCCTTGCCTTCCTTACCTTCCGTTACTCTTTGCTTGCCTTCCCTGCATTGCCTAGCCTTGCGTTGTCGTGCCTTAGCCTTATCTCGCCTGACCGTGCCTTCCTTTGCTTTAAGCTTTACTTGCATTGTCGTGCATTGCCTAGCCTTGCGTTGTCGTGCATTAGCCTTGCCTAGCCTCACCGTGCCTTGCCTTGCGTTATCCTTTCCTTGCCTTGCCGTGCATTTCCTAGCCGTGTGTTGTCGTGCCTTAGCCTTGTTTCCCCTTGCCGATGCGTGCCTTTTGTTACACTTGCCTTGCCTGGCTTTGCCTTGCCTTCCTTTCCTTCCGTTACCCTTTCCTTGCCTTGCCGTGCATTGGCTAGCCCTGCGTTGCCGTGCCTTAGCCTTGTTACCCCTTACAGTGCCGTTCCTTCCGTTACCCTTGCCTTCCCTTGCTTTCCCTTGCCTTCCTTGCGTTCCGTTACTCTTTGCTTGCTTTCCGTGCATTGCCTAGCCTTGCGTTGTCATGCGTTAGCCTTGCATCGCCTGACCGTGCTTTCCCATGCGTTACCCTTTCCTTGCCTTTCCGTGCATTGCCTAGCCGTGCGTTGTCGTGCCTTAGCCTTGTTTCCCCTTGCCGTGCCGTTCCTTCCGTTACACTTGCCTTTCCTTCCTTTCCCTTGCCTTCCTTACCTTCCGTTACTCTTTGCTTGCCTTCCGTGCATTGCCTAGCCTTGCGTTGTCGTGCCTTAGCGTTGCCTCGCCTGACCGTGCTTTCAAATGCGGTACCCTTTCCTTCCCTTGCCGTTCATTGCCTAGCGTTCGGTGTCGTGCCTTAGACTTGTTTCCCCTTGCCGTGCCGTTCCTTCCGTTACCCTGGCCTTTCCTTCCTTTTCCTTGCCTTGCTTAACTTCCGTTACTCTTTGCTTGCCTTCCCTGAATTGCCTAGCCTTGCGTTGTCGTGCCTTAGCCTTATCTCGCCTGACCGTGCCTTCCTTTGCTTTAAGCTTTCCTTGAATTGTCGTGCATTGCCTAGCCTTGCCTTGTCGTGCATTAACCTTGCCTAGCCTCAGCGTGCCTTGCCTTGCGTTACCCTTTCCTTGCCTTGCCGTGCATTTCCTAGCCGTGTGTTGTCGTGCCTTAGCCTTGTTACCCCTTGCCGTGCCGTTCCTTCCGTTACCCTTGCCTTCCCTTGCTTTCCCTTTCCTTCCTTGCATTCCGTTACTCCTTGCTTGCTTTCCGTGCATTGCCTAGCCTTGCGTTGGCTTTCCTTAGCCTTGCCTCGCCTGACCGTGCTTTCCCATGCGTTACCCTTTCCTTGCCTTGCCGTGCATTGCCTAGCCGTGCGTTGTCGTGCATTAGCCTTGTCTTGCCTTACCGTGCCTTGCCTTTCGTTACCCTTTCCTTGCCTGGCCGTGCATTCCCAAGCCGTGCGTTGCCGTTCCTTAGCCTTGTTTCCCCTTGCCGTGCCTTGCCTTTCGTTACACTTGCCTTGCCTTGCTTTGCCTTGCCTTCCTTTCCTTCCGTTACTCTTTCCTTGCGTTGCCGTGCATTGCCTAGCCTTGCATTGTCGTGCCTTATCCTTGCCTCACCTGACCGTGCCTTCCCCTGCGTTACCCTTTCCTTGACTTGCCGCGCATTGCCTAGCCCTGCGTTGTCGTGCCTTAGCCTTCTTACCCCTTGCCGTGCCGTTCCTTCCGTTACACTTACCTTCCCTTGCTTTCCCTTGCCTTCCTTGCGTTCCGTTACTCTTTCCTTGCTTTCCGTGCATTGCCTAGCCTTGCGTTGTCGTGCCTTAGCCTTGCCTCGCCTGACCGTGCTTTCCCATGCGTTAGCCTTTCCTTGCCTTGCCGTTCATTGCCTAGCGTTCGGTGTCGTGCCTTAGACTTGTTCCGCCTTGCCGTGCCGTTCCTTCCGTTACCCTTGCCTTTCCTTGCTTTTCCTTGCCTTCCTTACCTTCCGTTACTCTTTGCTTGCCTTCCCTGAATTTCCTAGTCTTGCGTTGTCGTGCCTTAGCCTTGCCTCGCCTGACTGTGCTTTCCCATGCGTTACCCTTTCCTTGCCTTGCCGTGCATTGCCTAGCCTGCGTTGCCGTGCCTTAGCCTTGCTTCCCCTTGCCGTGTCGTTCCTTCCGTTACCCTGGCCTTTCCTTCCTTTTCCTTGCCTTGCTTACCTTCCGTTACTCTTTGCTTGCCTTCCCTGAATTTCCTAGCCTTGCTTTGTCGTGCCTTAGCCTTATCTCGCCTGACCGTGCCTTCCTTTGCTTTAAGCTTTCCTTGCATTGTCGTGCATCGCCTAGCCTTGCGTTTTCGTGCATTAGCCTTGCCTAGCCTCACCGTGCCTTTCCTTGCGTTACCCTTTGCTTGCCTTGCCGTGCATTGCCTAGCCGTGCCTTGTCGTGCCTTAGCCTTGTTTCCCCTTGCCGTGCCGTTCCTTCCGTTACACTTGCCTTTCTTTGCTTTCCCTTTCCTTCCTTACCTTCCGTTTCTCTTTGCTTGCCTTCCGTGCATTGCCTAGCCTTGGGTTGTCGTGCCTTAGCCTTGCCTCGCCTGACCGTGCTTTCCCATGCGTTACCCTTTCCTTGCCTTGCCGTGCATTGCCTAGCGTGCGTTGTCGTGCCTTCGCCTTGTTTCCCCTTGCCGTGCCGTTCCTTCCGTTACCATTGCCTTTCCTTGCTTTCCCTTGCCTTCCTTACCTTCCGTTACTCTTTGCTTGCCTTCCGTGCATTGCCTAGCCTTGCGTTGTCGTGCCTTAGCCTTATCTCGCCTGACCGTGCCTTCCTTTGCTTTAAGCTTTCCTTGCATTGTCGTGCATTGCCTAGCCTTGCGTTGTCGTGCATTAACCTTGCCTAGCCTCACAGTGCCTTGCCTTGCGTTACCCTTTCCTTGCCTTGCCGTGCATTTCCTAGCCGTGTGTTGTCGTGCCTTACCCTTGTTACCCCTTGCCGTGCCGTTCCTTCCGTTACCCTTGCCTTCCCTTGCTTTCCCTTTCCTTCCTTGCATTCCGTTACTCCTTGCTTGCTTTCCGTGCATTGCCTAGCCTTGCGTTGGCTTTCCTTAGCCTTGCCTCGCCTGACCGTGCTTTCCCATGCGTTACCCTTTCCTTGCCTTGCCGTGCATTGCCTAGCGTGCGTTGTCGTGCCTTAGCCTTGTTTCCCCTTGCCGTGCCGTTCCTTCCGTTACACTTGCCTTTCTTTGCTTTCCCTTCCTTCCTTACCTTCCGTTACTCTTTGCTTGCCTTCCGTGCATTGCCTAGCCTTGCGTTGTCGTGCCTTAGCCTTATCTCGCCTGACCGTGCCTTCCTTTGCTTTAAGCTTTACTTGCATTGTCGTGCATTGCCTAGCCTTGCGTTGTCGTGCATTAGCCTTGCCTAGCCTCACCGTGCCTTGACTTGCGTTACCCTTTCCTTGCCTTGCCGTGCATTTCCTAGCCGTGTGTTGTCGTGCCTTAGCCTTGTTTCCCCTTGCCGTTGCGTGACTTTTGTTACACTTGCCTTGCCTGGCTTTGCCTTGCCTTCCTTTCCTTCCATTACTCTTTCCTTGCCTTGCCGTGCATTGCCTAGCCCTGCGTTGTCGTGACTTAGCCTTGTTACCCCTTGCCGTGCCGTTCCTTCCGTTACCCTTGCCTTCCCTTGCTTTCCCTTGCCTTCCTTGCGTTCCGTTACTCTTTGCTTGCTTTCCGTGCATTGCCTAGCCTTGCGTTGTCGTGCCTTAGCCTTATCTCGCCTGAACGTGCCTTCCTTTCCTTTAAGCTTTACTTGCATTGTCGTGCATTGCCTAGCCTTGCGTTGTCGTGCATTAGCCTTGCCTAGCCTCACCGTGCCTTGCCTTGCGTTACTCTTTCCTTGCCTTGCCGTGCATTGCCTAACCCTGCGTTGCCGTGCCTTAGCCTTGTTACCCCTTGCCGTGACGTTCCTTCCGTTACCCTTGCCTTCCCTTGCTTTCCCTTGCCTTCCTTGCGTTCCGTTACTCTTTGCTTGCTTTCCGTGCATTGCCTAGCCTTGCGTTGTCATGCCTTAGCCTTGCATCGCCTGACCGTGCTTTCCCATGCGTTACCCTTTCTTTGCCTTGCCCTGCATTGCCTAGCCGTGCGTTGTCGTGCCTTAGCCTTGTTTCCCCTTGCCGTGCCGTTCCTTCCGTTACACTTGCCTTTCCTTCCTTTCCCTTGCCTTCCTTACCTTCCGTTACTCTTTGCTTGCCTTCCGTGCAATGCCTAGCCTTGCGTTGTTGCGCCATAGCCTTGCCTCGCCTGAACGTGCTTTCCCATGCGTTACCCTTTCCTTGCCTTGCCGTGCATTGCCTAGCCTGCGTTGCCGTGCCTTAGCCTTGTTTCCCCTTGCCGTGCCGTTCCTTCCGTTACCCTGGCCTTTCCTTCCTTTTCCTTGCCTTGCTTACCTTCCGTTACTCTTTACTTGCCTTCCCTGAATTTCCTAGCCTTGCGTTGTCGTGCCTTAGCCTTATCTCGCCTCACCTTGCCTTCCTTTGCTTTAAGCTTTCCTTGCATTTTCGTGCATCGCCTAGCCATGCGTTTTCGTGCATTAACCTTGCCTAGCCTCACCGTGCCTTTCCTTGCGTTACCGTTTGCTTGCCTTGCCGTGCATTGCCTAGCCGTGCCTTGTCGTGCCTTAGCCTTGTTTCCCCTTGCCGTGCCGTTCCATCCGTTACACTTGCCTTTCTTTGCTTTCCCTTTCCTTCCTTACCTTCCGTTTCTCTTTGCTTGCCTTCCGTGCATTGCCTAGCCTTGGGTTGTCGTGCCTTAGCCTTGCCTCGCCTGACCGTGCTTTCCCATGCGTTACCCTTTCCTTGCCTTGCCGTGCATTGCCTAGCGTGCGTTGTCGTGCCTTAGCCTTGTTTCCCCTTGCCGTGCCGTTCCTTCCGTTACCATTGCCTTTCCTTGCTTTCCCTTGCCTTCCTTACCTTCCGTTACTCCTTGCTTGCTTTCCGTGCATTGCCTAGCCTTGCGTTGTCGTGCCTTAGCCTTATCTCGCCTGACCGTGCCTTCCTTTGCTTTAAGCTTTCCTTGCATTGTCGTGCATTGCCTAGCCTTGCGTTGTCGTGCATTAGCCTTGCCTAGCCTCACCGTGCCTTGCCTTGCGTTACCCTTTCCTTGCCTTGCCGTGCATTGCCTAGCCGTGCGTTGTCGTGCCTTAGCCTTGATTCCCCTTGCCGTGGCGTGCCTTTTGTTACACTTGCCTTGCCTGGCTTTGCCTTGCCTTCCTTTCCTTCCGTTACTCTTTACTTGCCTTGCCGTGCATTGCCTAGCCTTGCATTGTCGTGCCTTATCCTTGCCTCACCTGACCGTGCCTTCCCCTGCGTTACCCTTTCCTTGCCTTGCCGTGCATTGCCTAGCCCTGCGTTGTCGTGCCTTAGCCTTCTTACCCCTTGCCGTGCCGTTCCTTCCGTTACCCTTGCCTTCCCTTGGTTTCCCTTGCCTTCCTTGCGTTCCGTTACTCTTTGCTTGCTTTCCGTGCATTGCCTAGCCTTGCGTTGTCATGCCTTAGCCTTGCCTCGCCTGACCGTGCTTTCCCATTCGTTACCCTTTCCTTGCCTTGCCTTGCATTGCCTAGCGTGCGTTGTCGTGCCTTAGCCTTGTTTCCCCTTGCCGTGCCGTTCCTTCCGTTACACTTGCCTTTCTTTGCTTTCCCTTGCCTTCCTTACCTTCCGTTACTCTTTGCTTGCCTTCCGTGCATTGCCTAGCCTTGCGTTGTCGTGCCTTAGCCTTATCTCGCCTGACCGTGCCTTCCTTTGCTTTAAGCTTTCCTTGCATTGTCGTGCCTTGCCTAGCCTTGCGTTGTCGTGCATTAGCCTTGCCTAGCCTCACCGTGCCTTGCCTTGCGTTACCCTTTCTTTGCCTTGCCGTGCATTTCCTAGCCGTGTGTTGTCGTGCCTTAGCCTTGTTTCCCCTTGCCGTTGCGTGCCTTTTGTTACACTTGCCTTGCCTGGCTTTGCCTTGCCTTCCTTTCCTTCCGTTATTCTTTCCTTGCCTTGCCGTGCATTGCCTAGCCCTGCGTTGTTGTGCCTTAGCCTTGTTACCCCTTGCCGTGCCTTTCCTTCCGTTACCCTTGTCTTCCCTTGCTTTCCCTTGCCTTCCTTGCGTTCCGTTACTCTTTGCTTGCTTTCCGTCCATTGCCTAGCCTTGCGTTGTCATGCCTTAGGCTTGCCTCGCCTGACCGTGCTTTCCCATGCGTTACCCTTTCCTTGCCTTGCCGTGCATTGCCTAGCCTACGTTGCCGTGCCTTAGCCTTGTTTCCCCTTGCCGTGCCGTTCCTTCCGTTACCCTTACCTTCCCTTGCTTTCCCTTGCCTTCCTTGCGTTCCGTTACTCTTTGCTTGCTTTCCGTGCATTGCCTAGCCTTCCGTTGTCATGCCTTAGCCTTGCCTCGCCTGACCGTGCTTTCCCATGCGTTACCCTTTCCTTGCCTTACCGTGCATTGCCTAGCCTGCGTTGCCGTGCCTTAGCCTTGTTTATCCTTGCCGTGCCGTTCCTTCCGTTACCCTTGACTTTCCTTGCTTTTCCTTGCCTTGCTTACCTTCCGTTACTCTTTGCTTCCCTTCCCTGCATTGCCTAGCCTTGCGTTGTCGTGCCTTAGTCTTATCTCGCCTGACCGTGCCTTCCTTTGCTTTAAGCTTTCCTTGCATTGTCGTGCCTTGCCTAGCCTTGCGTTGTCGTGCATTAGCCTTGCCTAGCCTCACCGTGCCTTGCCTTGCGTTACCTGTTCCTTGCCTTGCCGTGCATTGCCTAGCCGTGCGTTGTCGTGCCTTAGCCTTGTTTCCCCTTGCCGTGGCGTGCCTTTTGTTACACTTGCCTTGCCTGGCTTTGCCTTGCCTTCCTTTCCTTCCGTTACTCTTTCCTTGCCTTGCCGTGCATTGCCTAGCCTTGCATTGTCGTGCCTTATCCTTGCCTCACCTGACCGTGCCTTCCCCTGCGTTACCCTTTCCTTGCCTTGCCCTGCATTGCCTAGCGTGCGTTGTCGTGCCTTAGCCTTGTTTCCCCTTGCCGTGCCGTTCCTTCCGTTACACTTGCCTTTCCTTGCTTTCCCTTGCCTTCCTTACCTTCCGTTACTCTTTGCTTGCCTTCCGTGCATTGCCTAGCCTTGCGTTGTCGTGCCTTAGCCTTATCTCGCCTGACCGTACCTTCCTTTGCTTTAAGCTTTCCTTGCATTGTCGTGCATTGCCTAGCCTTGCGTTGTCGTGCATTAACCTTGCCTAGCCTCAGCGTGCCTTGCCTTGCGTTACCCTTTCCTTGCCTTGCCGTGCATTTCCTAGCTGTGTGTTTTCGTGGCTTAGCCTTGTTACCCCTTGCCGTGCCCTTCCTTCCGTTACCCTTGCCTTCCCTTGCTTTCCCTTTCCTTCCTTGCATTCCGTTACTCCTTCCTTGCTTTCCGTGCATTGCCTAGCCTTGCGTTGGCTTTCCTTAGCCTTGCCTCACCTGACCGTGCTTTCCCATGCGTTACCCTTTCCTTGCCTTGCCGTGCATTGCCTAGCCGTGCGTTGTCGTGCCTTAGCCTTGTTTCCCCTTGCCGTGCCGTTCCTTCCGTTACACTTGCCTTTCCTTCCTTTCCCTTGCCTTCCTTACCTTCCGTTACTCTTTGCTTGCCTTCCGTGCATTGCCTAGCCTTGCGTTGTTGTGCCTTAGCCTTGCCTCGCCTGAACGTGCTTTCCCATTCGTTACCCTTTCCTTGCCTTGCCGTGCATTGCCTAGCCTGCGTTGCCGTGCCTTAGCCTTGTTTCCCCTTGCCGTGCCGTTCCTTCCGTTACCCTGGCCTTTCCTTCCTTTTCCTTGCCTTGCTTACCTTCCGTTACTCTTTGCTTGCCTTCCCTGAATTTCCTAGCCTTGCGTTGTCGTGCCTTAGCCTTATCTCGCCTGACCTTGCCTTCCTTTGCTTTAAGCTTTCCTTACAATGTCGTGCATTGCCTAGCCTTGCGTTGTCGTGCATTAGCCTTGCCTAGCCTCACCGTGCCTTGCCTTGCGTTACCCTTTCCTTGCCTTGCCGTGCATTTCCTAGCCGTGTGTTGTCGTGCCTTAGCCTTGTTTCCCCTTGCCGTTCCGTGCCTTTTGTTACACTTGCCTTGCCTGGCTTTGCCTTGCCTTCCTTTCCTTCCGTTACTCTTTCCTTGCCTTGCCGTGCATTGCCTAGCCTTGCATTGTCGTGCCTTATCCTTGCCTCACCTGACCGTGCCTTCCCCTGCGTTACCCTTTCCTTGACTTGCCGCGCATTGCCTAGCCCTGCGTTGTCGTGCCTTAGCCTTCTTACCCCTTGCCGTGCCGTTTCCTCCGTTACACTTGCCTTCCCTTGCTTTCCCTTGCCTTCCTTGCGTTCCGTTACTCTTTGCTTGCTTTCCGTGCATTGCCTAGCCTTGCGTTGTCGTGCCTTAGCCTTGCCTCGCCTGACCGTGCTTTCCCATGCGTTACCCTTTCCTTGCCTTGCCGTGCATTGCCTAGCCTGCGTTGCCGTGCCTTAGCCTTGTTTCCCCTTGCCGTGTCGTTCCTTCCTTTACCCTGGCCTTTCCTTCCTTTTCCTTTCCTTGCTTACCTTCCGTTACTCTTTGCTTGCCTTCCCTGAATTTCCTAGCCTTGCGTTGTCGTGCCTTAGCCTTATCTCGCCTGACCTTGCCTTCCTTTGCTTTAAGCTTTCCTTGCATTGTCGTGCATCGCCTAGCCTTGCGTTTTCGTGCATTAGCCTTGCCTAGCCTCACCGTGCCTTTCCTTGCGTTACCCTTTGCTTGCCTTGCCGTGCATTGCCTAGCCGTGCCTTGTCGTGCCTTAGCCTTGTTTCCCCTTGCCGTGCCGTTCCTTCCGTTACACTTGCCTTTCTTTGCTTTCCCTTTCCTTCCTTACCTTCCGTTTCTCTTTGCTTGCCTTCCGTGCATTGCCTAGCCTTGGGTTGTCGTGCCTTAGCCTTGCCTCGCCTGACCGTGCTTTCCCATGCGTTACCCTTTCCTTGCCTTGCCGTGCATTGCCTAGGGTGCGTTGTCGTGCCTTAGCCTTGTTTCCCCTTGCCGTTGCGTGCCTTTTGTTACACTTGCCTTGCCTGGCTTTGCCTTGCCTTCCTTTCCTTCCGTTACTCTTTCCTTGCCTTGCCGTGCATTGCCTAGCCCTGCGTTGTCGTGCCTTAGTCTTGTTACCCCTTGCCGTGCCGTTCCTTCCGTTACCCTTGCCTTCCCTTGCTTTCCCTTGCCTTCCTTGCGTTCCGTTACTCTTTGCTTGCTTTCCGTGCATTGCCTAGCCTTGCGTTGTCGTGCCTTAGCCTTATCTCGCCTGACCGTGCCTTCCTTTGCTTTAAGCTTTCCTTGCATTGTCGTGCATTGCCTAGCCTTGCGTTGTCGTGCATTAGCCTTGCCTAGCCTCACCGTGCCTTGCCTTGCGTTACTCTTTCCTTGCCTTGCCGTGCATTGCCTAGCCTTGCATTGTCGTGCCTTATCCTTGCCTCACCTGACCGTGCCTTCCCCTGCGTTACCCTTTCCTTGCCTTGCCGTGCATTGCCTAACCCTGCGTTGCCGTGCCTTAGCCTTGTTTCCCCTTGCCGTGCCGTTCCTTCCGTTACCCTTGCCTTCCCTTGCTTTCCCTTTCCTTCCTTGCATTCCGTTACTCCTTGCTTGCTTTCTGTGCATTGCCTAGCCTTGCGTTGGCTTTCCTTAGCCTTGCCTCGCCTGACCGTGCTTTCCCATGCGTTACCCTTTCCTTGCCTTGCCGTGCATTGCCTAGCGTGCGTTGTCGTGCCTTAGCCTTGTTTCCCCTTGCCGTGCAGTTCCTTCCGTTACACTTGCCTTTCTTTGCTTTCCCTTGCCTTCCTTAACTTCCGTTACTCTTTGCTTGCCTTCCGTGCATTGCCTAGCCTTGCGTTGTCGTGCCTTAGCCTTGCCTCGCCTGACCGTGCTTTCCCATGCGTTACCCTTTCCTTGCCTTGCCGTGCATTGCCCAGCCTGCGTTGCCGTGCCTTAGCCTTGTTTCCCCTTGCCGTGCAATTCCTTCCGTTACCCTTGCCTTTCCTTGCTTTTCCTTGCCTTGCTTACCTTCCATTACTCTTTGCTTCCCTTCCCTGCATTGCCTAGCCTTGCGTTGTCGTGCCTTAGCCTTATCTCGCCTGACCGTGCCTTCCTTTGCTTTAAGCTTTCCTTGCATTGTCGTGCATTGCCTAGCCTTGCGTTGTCGTGCATTAGCCTTTCCTAGCCTCACCGTGCCTTGCCTTGCGTTACCCTTTCCTTGCCTTGCCGTGCATTGCCTAGCCGTGCGTTGTCGTCCCTTAGCCTTTTTTCCCCTTGCCGTGGCGTGCCTTTTGTTACACTTGCCTTTCCTGGCTTTGACTTGCCTTCCTTTCCTTCCGTTACTCTTTCCTTGCCTTGCCGTGCATTGCCTAGCCTTGCATTGTCGTGCCTTATCCTTGCCTCACCTGACCGTGCCTTCCCCTGCGTTACCCTTTCCTTGCCTTGCCGTGCATTGCCTAGCCCTGCGTTGCCGTGCCTTAGCCTTGTTACCCCTTACAGTGCCGTTCCTTCCGTTACCCTTGCCTTCCCTTGCTTTCCCTTGCCTTCCTTGCGTTCCGTTACTCTTTGCTTGCTTTCCGTGCATTGCCTAGCCTTGCGTTGTCATGCGTTAGCCTTGCATCGCCTGACCGTGCTTTCCCATGCGTTGCCCTTTCCTTGCCTTTCCGTGCATTGCCTAGCCGTGCGTTGTCGTGCCTTAGCCTTGTTTCCCCTTGCCGTGCCGTTCCTTCCGTTACACTTGCCTTTCCTTCCTTTCCCTTGCCTTCCTTACCTTCCGTTACTCTTTGCTTGCCTTCCGTGCATTGCCTAGCCTTGCGCTGTCGTGCCTTAGCGTTGCCTCGCCTGACCGTGCTTTCAAATGCGTTACCCTTTCCTTGCCTTGACGTTCATTGCCTAGCGTTCGGTGTCGTGCCTTAGACTTGTTTCCCCTTGCCGTGCCGTTCCTTCCTTTACCCTGGCCTTTCCTTCCTTTTCCTTTCCTTGCTTGCCTTCCGTTACTCTTTGCTTGCCTTCCCTGAATTGCCTAGCCTTGCGTTGTCGTGCCTTAGCCTTATCTCGCCTGACCGTGCCTTCCTTTGCTTTAAGCTTTCCTTGCATTGTCGTGCATTGCCTAGCCTTGCGTTGTCGTGCATTAACCTTGCCTAGCCTCACCGTGCCTTGCCTTGCGTTACCCTTTCCTTGCCTTGCCGTGCATTTCCTAGCCGTGTGTTGTCGTGCCTTAGCCTTGTTACCCCTTGCCGTGCCGTTCCTTTCGTTACACTGGCCTTTCTTTGCTTTCCCTTGCCTTCCTTACCTTCCGTTACTCTTTGCTTGCCTTCCGTGCATTGCGAAGCCTTGCGTTGTCGTGCCTTAGCCTTGCCTCCCCTGACCGTGCTTTCCCATGCGTTACCCTTTCCTTGCCTTGCCGTGCATTGCCTAGCGTGCGTTGTCGTGCCTTAGACTTGTTTCCCCTTGCCGTGCCGTTCCTTCCGTTACCATTGCCTTTCCTTGCTTTCCCTTGCCTTCCTTACCTTCCGTTACTCTTTGCTTGCCTTCCCTGCATTGCCTAGCCTTGCGTTGTCGTGCCTTAGCCTTATCTCGCCTGACCGTGCCTTCCTTTGCTTTAAGCTTTACTTGCATTGTCGTGCATTGCCTAGCCTTGCGTTGTCGTGCATTAGCCTTGCCTAGCCTCACCGTGCCTTGCCTTGCGTTACCCTTTCCTTGCCTTGCCGTGCATTTCCTAGCCGTGTGTTGTCGTGCCTTAGCCTTGTTTCCCCTTGCCGATGCGTGCCTTTTGTTACACTTGCCTTGCCTGGCTTTGCCTTGCCTTCCTTTCCTTCCGTTACCCTTTCCTTGCCTTGCCGGGCATTGGCTAGCCCTGCGTTGCCGTGCCTTAGCCTTGTTACCCCTTACAGTGCCGTTCCTTCCGTTACCCTTGCCTTCCCTTGCTTTCCCTTGCCTTCCTTGCGTTCCGTTACTCTTTGCTTGCTTTCCGTGCATTGCCTAGCCTTGCGTTGTCATGCGTTAGCCTTGCATCGCCTGACCGTGCTTTCCCATGCGTTACCCTTTCCTTGCCTTTCCGTGCATTGCCTAGCCGTGCGTTGTCGTGCCTTAGCCTTGTTTCCCCTTGCCGTGCCGTTCCTTCCGTTACACTTGCCTTTCCTTCCTTTCCCTTGCCTTCCTTACCTTCCGTTACTCTTTGCTTGCCTTCCGTGCATTGCCTAGCCTTGCGTTGTCGTGCCTTAGCGTTGCCTCGCCTGACCGTGCTTTCAAATGCTTTACCCTTTCCTTGCCTTGCCGTTCATTGCCTAGCGTTCGGTGTCGTGCCTTAGACTTGTTTCCCCTTGCCGTGCCGTTCCTTCCGTTACCCTGGCCTTTCCTTCCTTTTCCTTGCCTTGCTTAACTTCCGTTACTCTTTGCTTGCCTTCCCTGAATTGCCTAGCCTTGCGTTGTCGTGCCTTAGCCTTATCTCGCCTGACCGTGCCTTCCTTTGCTTTAAGCTTTCCTTGAATTGTCGTGCATTGCCTAGCCTTGCGTTGTCGTGCATTAACCTTGCCTAGCCTCACCGTGCCTTGCCTTGCGTTACCCTTTCCTTGCCTTGCCGTGCATTTCCTAGCCGTGTGTTGTCGTGCCTTAGCCTTGTTACCCCTTGCCGTGCCGTTCCTTCCGTTACCCTTGCCTTCCCTTGCTTTCCCTTTCCTTCCTTGCATTCCGTTACTCCTTGCTTGCTTTCCGTGCATTGCCTAGCCTTGCGTTGGCTTTCCTTAGCCTTGCCTCGCCTGACCGTGCTTTCCCATGCGTTACCCTTTCCTTGCCTTGCCGTGCATTGCCTAGCCGTGCGTTGTCGTGCATTAGCCTTGTCTTGCCTTACCGTGCCTTGCCTTTCGTTACCCTTTCCTTGCCTGGCCGTGCATTCCCTAGCCGTGCGTTGCCGTTCCTTAGCCTTGTTTCCCCTTGCCGTGCCTTGCCTTTCGTTACACTTGCCTTGCCTTGCTTTGCCTTGCCTTCCTTTCTTCCGTTACTCTTTCCTTGCCTTGCCGTGCATTGCCTAGCCTTGCATTGTCGTGCCTTATCCTTGCCTCACCTGACCGTGCCTTCCCCTGCGTTACCCTTTCCTTGACTTGCCGCGCATTGCCTAGCCCTGCGTTGTCGTGCCTTAGTCTTCTTACCCCTTGCCGTGCCGTTCCTTCCGTTACACTTGCCTTCCCTTGCTTTCCCTTGCCTTCCTTGCGTTCCGTTACTCTTTGCTTGCTTTCCGTGCATTGCCTAGCCTTGCGTTGTCGTGCCTTAGCCTTGCCTCGCCTGACCGTGCTTTCCCATGCGTTACCCTTTCCTTGCCTTGCCGTTCATTGCCTAGCGTTCGGTGTCGTGCCTTAGACTTGTTCCGCCTTGCCGTGCCGTTCCTTCCGTTACCCTTGCCTTTCCTTGCTTTTCCTTGCCTTCCTTACCTTCCGTTACTCTTTGCTTGCCTTCCCTGAATTTCCTAGCCTTGCGTTGTCGTGCCTTAGCCTTGCCTCGCCTGACTGTGCTTTCCCATGCGTTACCCTTTCCTTGCCTTGCCGTGCATTGCCTAGCCTGCGTTGCCGTGCCTTAGCCTTGCTTCCCCTTGCCGTGTCGTTCCTTCCGTTACCCTGGCCTTTCCTTCCTTTTCCTTGCCTTGCTTACCTTCCGTTACTCTTTGCTTGCCTTCCCTGAATTTCCTAGCCTTGCTTTGTCGTGCCTTAGCCTTATCTCGCCTGACCTTGCCTTCCTTTGCTTTAAGCTTTCCTTGCATTGTCGTGCATCGCCTAGCCTTGCGTTTTCGTGCATTAGCCTTGCCTAGCCTCACCGTGCCTTTCTTGCGTTACCCTTTGCTTGCCTTGCCGTGCATTGCCTAGCCGTGCCTTGTCGTGCCTTAGCCTTGTTTCCCCTTGCCGTGCCGTTCCTTCCGTTACACTTGCCTTTCTTTGCTTTCCCTTTCCTTCCTTACCTTCCGTTTCTCTTTGCTTGCCTTCCATGCATTGCCTAGCCTTGGGTTGTCGTGCCTTAGCCTTGCCTCGCCTGACCGTGCTTTCCCATGCGTTACCCTTTCCTTGCCTTGCCGTGCATTGCCTAGCGTGCGTTGTCGTGCCTTCGCCTTGTTTCCCCTTGCCGTGCCGTTCCTTCCGTTACCATTGCCTTTCCTTGCTTTCCCTTGCTTTCCTTACCTTCCGTTACTCTTTGCTTGCCTTCCGTGCATTGCCTAGCCTTGTGTTGTCGTGACTTAGCCTTATCTCGCCTGACCGTGCCTTCCTTTGCTTTAAGCTTTACTTGCATTGTCGTGCATTGCCTAGCCTTGCGTTTTCGTGCATTAGCCTTGCCTAGCCTCACCGTGCCTTGACTTGCGTTACCCTTTCCTTGCCTTGCCGTGCATTTCCTAGCCGTGTGTTGTCGTGCCTTAGCCTTGTTTCCCCTTGCCGTTGCGTGCCTTTTGTTACACTTGCCTTGCCTGGCTTTGCCTTGCCTTCCTTTCCTTCCATTACTCTTTCCTTGCCTTGCCGTGCATTGCGTAGCCCTGCGTTGTCGTGACTTAGCCTTGTTACCCCTTGCCGTGCCGTTCCTTCCGTTACCCTTGCCTTCCCTTGCTTTCCCTTGCCTTCCTTGCGTTCCGTTACTCATTGCTTGCTTTCCGTGCATTGCCAAGCCTTGCGTTGTCGTGCCTTAGCCTTATCTCGCCTGAACGTGCCTTCCTTTCCTTTAAGCTTTACTTGCATTGTCGTGCATTGCCTAGCCTTGCGTTGTCGTGCATTAGCCTTGCCTAGCCTCACCGTGCCTTGCCTTGCGTTACTCTTTCCTTGCCTTGCCGTGCATTGCCTAACCCTGCGTTGCCGTGCCTTAGCCTTGTTACCCCTTGCCGTGACGTTCCTTCCGTTACCCTTGCCTTCCCTTGCTTTCCCTTGCCTTCCTTGCGTTCCGTTACTCTTTGCTTGCTTTCCGTGCATTGCCTAGCCTTGCGTTGTCATGCCTTAGCCTTGCATCGCCTGACCGTGCTTTCCCATGCGTTACCCTTTCTTTGCCTTGCCGTGCATTGCCTAGCCGTGCGTTGTCGTGCCTTAGCCTTGTTTCCCCTTGCCGTGCCGTCCCTTCCGTTACACTTGCCTTTCCTTCCTTTCCCTTGCCTTCCTTACCTTCCGTTACTCTTTGCTTGCCTTCCGTGCATTGCCTAGCCTTGCGTTGTTGTGCCATAGCCTTGCCTCGCCTGAACGTGCTTTCCCATGCGTTACCCTTTCCTTGCCTTGCCGTGCATTGCCTAGCCTGCGTTGCCGTGCCTTAGCCTTGTTTCCCCTTGCCGTGCCGTTCCTTCCGTTACCCTGGCCTTTCCTTCCTTTTCCTTGCCTTGCTTACCTTCCGTTACTCTTTACTTGCCTTCCCTGAATTTCCTAGCCTTGCGTTGTCGTGCCTTAGCCTTCTCTCGCCTCACCTTGCCTTCCTTTGCTTTAAGCTTTCCTTGCATTTTCGTGCATCGCGTAGCCATGCGTTTTCGTGCATTAACCTTGCCTAGCCTCACCGTGCCTTTCCTTGCGTTACCGTTTGCTTGCCTTGCCGTGCATTGCCTAGCCGTGCCTTGTCGTGCCTTAGCCTTGTTTCCCCTTGCCGTGCCGTTCCATCCGTTACACTTGCCTTTCTTTGCTTTCCCTTTCCTTCCTTACCTTCCGTTTCTCTTTGCTTGCCTTCCGTGCATTGCCTAGCCTTGGGTTGTCGTGCCTTAGCCTTGCCTCGCCTGACCGTGCTTTCCCATGCGTTACCCTTTCCTT